>NC_057814.1:122118532-122126838 GCF_018294505.1 Triticum aestivum | reverse complement strand
CTCCTCTCGGCGGCGGCGGCTTCGAGCTCCGGCGGGCGGCGTCGGGTCGGGGAACGGGGTGAGGGAGAGGGGGCGGGGTGGGGTACTTATAGGAGGGGAGGGGGTGCTGTGGGGGAGGGGGCAAGGCGGCGGCGGCGGTGTCCTAGCGGGACACGGGCGGCGGCGGCGTCCGACTCCAGGTGGGAGACAACAGCGGCTGGGCCGCGCGGGGAAGCTGGGCCGTCGGCTGGGCTTCGGCCCAGTCGGCGCTCGGGCGACATTTTTTTTGTTTTAAATAATTTCGCCGAATCTAAAAATATCATAGAAAAATAAATAAAAATCCAAAAATGCTAAAACAAATTTTCACCGTCTAATTAAAATAGTTAGAACAAGATGAACATTTTCTTGGCCCAAAAATGGAGTTTTGAAAACGTGCAATTTTTCTAATGCAATTAAAATTGCAAATAAAACCCGAATAAAATCCAATATTTGATTTTAATATTTTTCCTCCAATATTTTAATTATTTTGGAGAAGTTTTATTTTCTCCTCTCATTTATTTTAATACGAAATATTTTCGGAGAGAAAAATAATTAAAACCAAAATCCTCGTTTCATTATTTGATAAAAATCAAATATGAAAACCACGAAAATCCCCAACTCTCTCCGAGGGTCCTTGAGTTGCTTAGGATTTTTTCGAGGATTTGTCAGAATGCAATAAAATATGCTATGCAATGATGATCTAATGTATAACATTCCAAATTAAAAATTTGGGATGTTACACATACACATGAGCAAAATGTTTCAACCGGACACATAGAAAGATAGGGGCTTATGATTTCGCCTCCCAACGTATTCACCTCAAGGGTGATGTCAACAATAATAACTCATGCTACCCATATTCAACTGGACATATGTGCCTAGATCTTTTCTCACCATATGATGCTTGCCAAAAGAGAAAAATAAAAAGGAATAGAGAGAAAAACTTTGACTCTTTGCATAAAAGTAAATACTGAAAAGTGAAAGATAGGCCCTTCGCAGAGGGAAGCATACGTTGCCATGCGCTTATTTGTTTGTATGCTCAATCCCTTAGTGCAAAAGAACGTCACGTTATATTGCCCCTTGTGATGACAACCTTTATTATGCGGTCTATCTCTTTTATTGTTTTACCATCACAAGTTCGTACAACCCTCAATTTTCTCTTACACTAAATGATCTTACACTTTTAGAACAATTTTTATTGCCTTATTGCACCGATAACAACTTACTTGAGGGATCTTGCTCAATCCTTAGGTAGGTTTGAAGGAAATATTCCCTAGAGGCAATAATAAAGTATTATTTATTTCCTTATATCATGATAAATGTTTATTATTCATGCTAGAATTGTATTAACCGGAAACATAATACATGTGTGAATACATAGACAAACAGAGTGTCACTAGTATGCCTCTACTTGACTAGCTCGTTAATCAAAGATGATTATGTTTCCTAGCCATAGACATGAGTTGTCATTTGATTAACGGGATCACCTCATTAGGAGAATGACGTGATTGACATGACCCATTCCGTTAGCTTAGCACCCGATCGTTTAGTATGTTGCTATTGCTTTCTTCATGACTTATACATGTTCCCATGACTATGAGATTATGCAACTCCCGTTTACCGGAGGAACACTTTGTGTGCTACCAAACGTCACAACGTAAATGGGTGATTATAAAGGTGCTCTACAGGTGTCTCCAAAGGTACTTGTTGGGTTGGCGTATTTCGAGATTAGGATTTGTCACTCCAATTGTCGGAGAGGTATCTCTGGACCCACTCGGTAATGCACATCACTATAAGCCTTGCAGGCATTGTGACTAATGAGTTAGTTGTGGGATGATGTTTTACGGAACGAGTAAAGAGACTTGCCGGTAACGAGATTGAACTACGTATCAAATCACGGGCAAGTAACATACCGGTGACAAAGGGAACAACGTATGTTGTTATGCGGTCTGACCGATAAAGATCTTCGTAGAATATGTGGGAGCCAATATGGGCATCCAGGTCCCGCTATTGGTTATTGACCGGAGACGTGTCTCGGTCATGTCTACATAGTTCTCGAACCCGTAGGGTCCGCACGCTTAACGTTACGATGACAGTTTTAGTGAGTTTGATGTACCGAAGGATTTCGGAGTCCCGGATGAGATCGGGGATATGACGAGGAGTCTCGAAATGGTCGAGACGTAAAGATCGATATATTGGTCGACTATATTCGGACTTCGGAAAGGTTCCGAGTGATTCGGGTATTTTTCGGAGTACCGGAGAGTTACGGGAATTCGTATTGGGCCTTAATGGGCCATACGGGAAAGGAGAGAAAGGCCTCAAAAGGTGGCCGCACCCCTCCCCATGGTCTGGTCCGAATTGGACTAGGGAAGGGGGCGCACCCTTCCTTCTTTCTCCTTCCCCCTTCCCTTCTCCTACTCCCACAAGGAAAGGAGGAGTCCTACTCCCGGTGGGAGTAGGACTCCCCCCTATGGCGCGCCTCTCCCCTTGGCCGGCTGCCTCCTCCTTGCTCCTTTATATACGGGGGCAGGGGGGCACCCCAGAGAACAACAATTGATCCTTGAGATCTCTTAGCCGTGTGCGGTGCCCCCCTCCACCATATTACACCTCGATAATACCGTTGCGGAGCTTAGGCGAAGCCCTGCGTCGGTGGAACATCATCATCGTCACCACACCGTCGTGCTGACAAAACTCTCCCTCAACACTCGGCTGGATCGGAGTTCGAGGGACGTCATCGAGCTGAACGTGTGTAGAACTCGGAGGTGCCGTACGTTCGGCACTTGATCGGTCGGATCGTGAAGACGTACGACTACATCAACCGCGTTGTGATAATGCTTCCGCTGTCGGTCTACGAGGGTACGTGGACAACACTCTCCCCTCTCGTTGCTATGCATCACCATGATCTTGCGTGTGCGTAGGAATTTTTTGAAATTACTACGTTCCCCAACAAGGTTTGGTGGACTCTTAAAAATAAGATTTTGGTTTAAGGGCTTTTGGATGCACAAATAGTATCTCTACTTGGTGCGGAATTTTTGGCTAGCAAAGATGGGGGGCAAGCACCACATGTTGAAGGATCTATGACAATATGACTTTTGTGTGAATATGAACAAACATAAACCATTACGTTGTCTTTCTTGTCCAACGTCAACAATTTTGGCATATAATATTTTGATGGGGGCTTACAATCACAAAAGATTTCTACAATAGTGTATTTGCATGTGAAAGTTCTCTTCCTCATACTAATTATTCGTGAATTGCTTGCATGACCAATATTGTGATTGTCGAGCCTCAAAAGATTTCACTTTCTAAACCCAATGTGAAGCTACCACTAGGCATGATATGATTTCAACTTTATGACATTCAATTTATTCAACAATTTACTCATGGGATAAAAGTGAAGCACAAGAGTAAATGACAAAGTACTCCAAAAAGGTATAAGTGAATATGAAACGAGTAGTTAAGTAAATAGGTAGCTATTTGAGGACTCTCTCTTATTAAAAAAAATCAGATCTAAGTAATTTATTAAAACAGCAAGCAAAACAAAACAAAATGACATTTCGAGGATAGCACACATCATGTGAAGAAGCAAAAACTTAGGCTCAACCGATACTAACCGATAATTGTTGAAGAAGAAAGGTGGGATGCCTACCGGGGCATCCCCAAGCTTAGATGCTTGAGACTTCTTGGAATATTAACTTGGGATGCCTTGGGCATCCCCAAGCTTGAGCTTTTGTGTCTCCTTAAATCCTCGCATATCATGGTTTTCCTAAATCTCAAAAGCTTTATCCACACAAAACTCAACAAGAACTCGTGAGATAAGTTGGTATAAACCAATGCAAAAACCTTATCATTCTCTACTATAGAAAATCACTAAAATTATTATTCAACATTGCATACTAAATGCCTCTGCATATTTAATACTCCTATCCTCAAATAGAATAATTAAACAAGCAAACATATGCAAACAATGCAAACATAACAGCAATCTGCCAAAATAGTACAGTCTGTAAAGAATGCAAGAGTATCAATACTTCTCTAACTCCAAAAGTTACGAAAATCTACCATACTGTAGAAAATTTATTAGAGCTTATTTTGCAAAAAGTTTCAACATTTTATCACATTCTTACTTTTCTAGGGAATTTTTGCAACATCGGTAAACTTTCTGTTTTCAAACAACAACATGTAGACTTGCAAAATAAGCATGGTAACGGCTATCCTTGACATTTTTATTGAAATAATAGATGCAAAACATTATTATAAATAGCAGAAAGCAAATAAAAATAAAATAAAATGACGCTCCAAGCAAAACTCATATCATGCGACGAATAAAAATATAGCTCCAAGTGAGGTTACAAATAATGTTGGAGACGAAAGAGGGGGTGCCTTCCGGGGCATCCCCAAGCTTAGGGTCTTGTCACTCCTTATTCTCCTCGTATCGACATCTCACCCAAAACTTGAAAACTTCAAACACACCAAACTTATCGGAACTTCGTGAGATAGGTTAGTATGATAAAGAGCAAACCATTTCACTTTGGTACTGTCAAAGACAAGATTCATAATTGTTTCCACACAATGCCTACTGTAGCATATCATTTCCACAATTTGTATTGAGCAATATAAGACATAGAAACTAGAAAACAAGCAAACTATGCATTGAAAACAGAATTCTGTCAAAAACAAAACAGTCTGTAATGATCTAGATAACTACCATACTTCTGCTACTCAAAAAATTATGAAAAATTAGGACCACGTGAGCAATTTGTATATTAAACTTCTGCAAAAAGAATCAACTCAAAAGCACTCTTCTGGTAAAAATAAGAATTATTTTCGTGAGCACATAAGTTTCTGTTTTTCAGCAAGATCAAAGCAACTATCACTCAACAAGATCCTAAAGGCTTTACTTGGCACTTTATTGAAAGAAAAGCAATAAATCATGATTACTACAGTAGCATAATCATGTGAACACACAAAAACAGTAGGTAAAAGTGTTGGGTTGTCTCCCAACAAGCGCTTTTCTTTAATGCCTTTTAGCTAGGCATGATGATTTCAATGATGCTCGCATAAAAGATAAGAGTTGAAACATAAAGAGAGCATCTTGAATCACATGGCAAACACATTTAAGCCTAACATACTTCCTATGCATAGGGATTTTGTGAGCAAACAAATTATGGGAGCAAGAATCAACTAGCATAGGAAGGTAAAACAAGCACAACTTCAAAACTTTCAACATAAAGAGAGGAAACTTGATATTATTGCAATACCTACAAGCATATGTTCCTCCCTCGTAATAATTTTCAGTAGCATCATGAATGAATTCAACAATATAACCATCACATAAAGCGTTCTTTTCATGATACATAAGCATAAAAAATTTGTTACTCTCCACATAAGCAAATTTATTCTCATCAATAGTAGTGGGAGCAAACTCAACAAAATAACTATCATGTGATTGAGAATTAAAATCATGATGACAAGTTTCATGGTTATCTTTATTCTTTATAGCATACATGTCATCACCATAATCATCATATATAGGAACTTTGTTGTCATAATCAATTGCAACCTCTTCCAAAATAGTGGAATCATCATTAAATAAAGGCACGGCCTCTCCAAATCCACTTTCATCAACATAATCATCACAAATAGGAGGCATGCAATCATCATAATAATTTTTCTCATCAAAACTTGGGGGGCTAAAAATATCATCTTCATCAAATATAGCATCCCCAAGCTTGTAGCTTTACATATCATCAGCATCATGTATATCCAAAGAATTCATACTAACAACATTGCAATCATGCTCATCATTAAATTATTAACTTCTTCTTCTTACAATTGAGCACAATTTTCCGATGCATCATTTTCAAGAAAGATATTATAAAGATGATCAATAATATGATGCAACCTCAATTCCATTTTTTGTAGTTTTCTTTTTATAAACCAAACTAGTGATAAAACAAGAAACTAAAAGATTTGGTTGCAAGATCTAAAGATATACCTTCAAGCACTCACCTCCCCGGTAATAGCGCCAGAAAAGAGCTTGATGTCTACTACGCAACTTTATTCTTGTAGACACGTGTTGGGCCTCCAAGCGCAGAGTTTTGTAGGACAGTAGCAATTTTCCCTCAAGTGGATGACCTAAGGTTTATCAATCCGTGAGAGGTGTAGGATGAAGATGGTCTCTCTCAAACAACCCTGCAACCAAATACAAGAAATCTCTTGTGTCCCCAACACACCCAATACAATGGCAAATTGTATAGGTGCACTAGTTCGGCAAAGAGATGGTGATAAAAGTGTTATATTGATGGTAGAAATATATTTTTATAATCTGAATAAATAAAAACAGCAAGGTAGCAACTAGTAAACGGGCACAAAAACGGTATTGCAATGCTTGAAAACAAGGCCTAGGGTCCGTACTTTCGCTAGTGCAATATCTCAACAATTCTAACATAGTTGGATCATATGATTATCCCTCAAAGCGCAATAAAGAATCACTCCCGAGTTCCTATTAGCGGAGAACAAAAGATAGAAATTGTTTGTAGGGTACGAAACCACCTCAAAGCTATTCTTTCCGTTCGATCTATTCAAGAGTTCGTACTAAAATAACACAAAGCTATTCTTTCCGTTCGATCTATCCTAGAGTTCGTACTAAAATAACACCAAAGCAAATTCATATTCATAATACTCAATCCACACAAAGAACTACAAAGAGACCCCAAAGTTTCTATCAGAGACAATATAATAAAAACGTGCATCAACCCCTATGCAAAGATTACCCCAAAGTCACCTCAGGAATCCGCAAGTTGAGTGCCATAACATACATCAAGTGAATCAATATGATACCCCATTGTCACCTCAAGTGTTCATACCGCAAGACATACATCATGTGTTCTCATCTCTGAATATTCAATCCGACAAGACAAAACTTCGAAGGGTAAAGATTCAATTCATCACAACAAGAGTATAGAGGGGAGAAACATCACATGATCCATCTATATTAACAAAGCCCATGATATAGCATGTGGCACCCCGACTCAGAGAACCCGGAACGTCCCATATTCCAGCCCAGAGATCAAGGAGAAGTCTTCTGGAATACGGCACTGCTTAGCATAGAACAACTCAGCTCTTTATTACAATTTATATGCGTACAAGGGGATTACATCAGCACGGCGACACTACGCCTGCCACGGTTGCTCCATGCAAGCAGTAGAACAACACGATGCAGCGGAATAACTCCTGGCAGCGGAACAACGTCGGCGGTGGTGAACTCCACTCCGCAGGGACTCTGGCTTGAACGCTTATCCTAGCTCGCAAACAAGGAATCCACGGCAAACAAGCAATGAAATCTGGCATGACCTACACACCGGCATGACACGCCAGGTCAGTACATTGAATGTACTTGCAAGCTCACAGCAACCAAAGCAATCAAGACAAACAATGGCATGGCAATTACAGATTATTAAGCAATGATGAACACGATACTATCAGAACAACATGGCATGTACAACATGATACAGCTAGAACAATACGAGCATGGCATAAACATATGAACATGATGAGACTAGCATGTAACATGATGAAACTATTATGCACCAACTTACTCTGCTCGGGTTACCTCGTAACCATCACATGCATCACTTACCATCACGGACATCACACGATCATCTCAGGATCCAATAAAGCTTGGTATTAACAATACTGTAGTAATAATTTATGACCACAAGGAGCTTGACCTTTACCCTTGACTTTTGCATAACACCCCAAATATCAAACAAGTTGGTAATCACGATACCACAGTGATCCTCTCTCGATCACATAAATATCAACCAACTTCTTTCATCATCGAACCAGGGTTGTTATTAAGAACATCATTATTATTACTGTGACCCATAGTGTGACCGACACGAACTGGGCCATATCCGCGGGCGCAGCTATCGATAGGTTTAACACACACACTCTGCAGAGGTTAGCACACTGTACCCACACCACGGAACCCATGGCCTTGCACTCCCATTTTGGTGGACCAACGACGTTCCGACAAAACCGTTCTACTGCCATGACACTCTCCCGGCCACTTCGACCAACTCCCCTTTGGGCTAACTCCTGGGTGGCCCCGTGCCTACCAAAGGCACCAATAGCCACCGTCGTGGCAAAACGGTCCCAAACGGGGACAAGGATCCTTACAAAAACAACGGGCACACAAGGCTTATGCCGTCCTACCCGGCCAAGGTAGCGCCCGCGCATAACCTTCCCTCGCGGGAGCCACCAGCGAGAGGCATGACAATAGA
>NC_057814.1:121864593-122118497 GCF_018294505.1 Triticum aestivum | reverse complement strand
AGCTCGATATGGTGGCACCATAACTCAGCCAACAGTTGTTCAAGTTCAATTTAATCCGGTTAAACTTGAATGCAATATGCTGAGTCATGATAAAAAGAATAACATGGTGTAACTACAATGCATGAACATGATATTAACATAAGCATGGGGGTGCATCCCAACCAACGAGCATAACAACATTTAACCATTTATCCAGATGAGCATGGCATACTGACGAGCATGGATATCACAACTAGAACACTACCAGTCGGGGATATACCCCGCGGTATGAACCGGCCGAAAATATGACCCCGCCGGACTTGGCGGTTTACTTGAAGACCCGGTTGACACTTGGCGATTCACTGGCGACCCGCCCTGACCAGACGGTTTACAAGCAACCTACCTGAACATTATGACTCACTAGTAACCCGGCGGGCGGTGGACGGATGACAAGGCCCAAGGCCCAGAAGGCCGGTTTATGTTAATGGTGGGCCGGTTTAAGAAATATTTACCTTACAAGGAGTTAAGACCCGGACTTGTATCCGGTTTGTATTAGAAGGTAGACTAATCCTAATTCTAACAGGACTCCACATGTAACCCGCCCCTCTAACTTATATAAGGAGGGGCAGGGCTCCCCAAAGAGGAAGAAGGAAAGAAGAAACAATCTCTAGGGCTAGACACAAAGAGCCGGCATAATGAGACCTAGCCACAAACAGCACGTAGGTTGTTACCGGATGATGTTTCCTGGGGCCCGAAGCTGTCTGAAGCCTTGTCTTGTGTTGCGTCTCTTGATTCTGCTCAACCCCTCTCAAGCTACCATATAGATGCGTTGGCCTCACGAGTAAGTCCTCACACTAGGACATCTGCCATGATAAAACCACGACAGTTCGCGCCCACCATGCGGCTCGCGCACGGTGGTGTTGAGTTCTTGGAGGGAACACTTTCAGGGATCAATGAGCTCGTGATTTGTCCAATAAAGAAGAACCGGATGAAGGAGTTTGTCCGTTGAGATTGAAAAAAAAAGTTTCAAAGGCAATCGTTCCCGAGGGGCATCGCGCGCATGGTTCAGATTTTGACTGGTCAAAAATTCTTCAACAATCGTTCCCGAGGGGCTGCCGTGCCGGGTTAGACGATTCGTACGGCTGGATTTTTTCGTCAACACCGGCGTCAGCTTACGTCAACATCGCCCTCGCGCACGCCGGTTGCGTCTAACAGAGGACAATAGGGATTCGGCGACTCAGGAGCATAAAGCAGAAGCGGTAACACCGAGCCGTACTGGAGTTGAACTCGGTCCCACCCCCGTATTGGGTACTCAAGCTGGACGATGCATACCAAATTGATAAAAAGGCGGGCGGTTTATCGCGAGCGGTCCGATTTACTAGCAACGGTCAGAAGGGCTTGGATTTTAATATTGGTAGCAATCATATGGGCGGTGATTAGCGGCTGCATGTGGACAGCATCAACAAAATAAAGGGACGGCGGCAGGATCCCCTGTTATTGCTGTCACCACTACAGTAGCAGACACCCAAGGCCCGGGACAAAGACGTGCTCGGGGCATGTGCCTGCTAGCCTTGTTTGATGGGGCACGCACATGTAGGAGAAATCTGCGAGAGTCAAAGGCCAAAAGAAAAGGAGAATAGGGAAAGGACTTATTACTAGTACATCTCACGGAAGGTCTAATACAGGTCGAGATGAATTAGCACAGGTCCCAAAGTCTCACAAGGATGTAATACCAAGGATCATCAGCTACGTACCTCCAGATAAATGTCAGAACGGATGAGGACAGCCGCCAGCCTTTGCGAAGCACAAAAAAAGAGAGCAGAAGGTCACGTGGAGACCTCAGGCACTAGAAGACAGAGAACCAATCAACTCTTCTGTCAAAAACAAAAGCAGCACTATGCATCATCCAGCGCCAGCATCCGGCAAATATCAGGTGTTATTTTTCCTATGTATTTTATTAGTACATGTTAATTCATCCGACAACAATTACTTTGGCCTGTAATATTTATACGCAGGGCAACTATTAAAAGGAAAAGGGGTGGTGTTGTACCACGGCTGCACGTTCGGCTGTGTCGCGCGGCTTCACAGACAGGCGTGCCGCGGTCCGGTTTACGTCAACGAGCCGGCCGACTCGCCCGTCCGCACCGCCTTACAACGCCACGGACGACTCACCCGTCCGCCCTCGTGGCCGGTTCATGTGCCGGCTTACAACGCGGAGGACAACTTGCTCGGCCGCACCGGTTTACAACGCCGGGCCGAATCATCTGTCTGCTCCCGCGGTCGACTCGGCCGTCATTAATTTCAGCGTCACCGCGGTGATCCTCAACTCCGCGGTGAATAATTTCTGGCTTAACATATCAGGTGAAATCCATCCAGTACATTTTTATATTATATATTGTTTTCTTTAAAAAATAACAAATTACTCCGGCTTGCGATATTATTTTTGCAGGAGCAATTGTTCATCGCAAAAGCTATGGCCGTGTCATGGATGTATAGCTCGCGCCACCATTATAATGCGCTAGCATCTCACCATACCATCAAGCTTGATGAATATATGTGTAAGCCGTCATTTTGCAGAACAGTTTACGTCAACATGGTGTGGCTAACTCGCCCGTCCACGCCGGCTTATAGCACCGCGGCCGACTCAGCTATCTGTGCCGCCTCTGATGTTGCAGTCGTCCTTGTCGTCCGTCTCTCGCGGCCTGGTCTACATCAACATACCGGGCCGAACCTGTCTGCATGAGCTATTTATTGAGTATGAGCAAGTCACAGCTTGGGTAGCCCAGTTTTCTTTCAACAAAATGGAGGCAAATTATCATATACTATCAACCGCCGTTTGCACTGGGTGGCTCAATGGGCAGGCGCACAAGTCGCCGCCACTACAGTTTGGTTAACTTCAAATCACCAGTTGGAAGGAACCATTGGCCGAGTTGCTGACACGGCACATACGGGATCATTTATAACCCGCCGCAGTCACCTCAACCTTCTGTGGATTCACATCGTGCTATCAACACCAATGATATACAACTTATGCCGGTTTATATCACGGTCAAATATGGAGAGTCTCAAGCCAACTCCTCGAGTCACCTTTGAGACTCGGGGGCTATGATGACATGACTCAACAAATCTTGCCAGTTTCAGCAAATTTAAGAACCCCAGGACGATGGAGGGAAAGATAACCTGGTCCCGGAGGCTACTGTTATATTGATGAAAATTTAAAGGCCGTCAGAAAATTTTCGGCTTAGAAAGTATATGACAGTTACAAAATACCGGCTCAATGAAGAAGTTCTGGGTCATCAGAAAGGATTCTGGTTTAAAATCCGGCTCAAGGGAAGTCAGTCTCATTGAAGCTCTCAAATATCCGGTTTACAATCCGGTTCAAGGGAAATCTATTCTCCCACAAAGCTCTGAAGCTCTCAAATCCGGTTTAAAAATGTCCTGTTCAAAAAGGAATTAACTTCTCGCAAGTTCGGGTTTAAAGGCCGTCAGAAAATTTCTGGCTGAAAATGAAGATTCCGGTTTAAAATCCGGTTCAAGGGAAAGATGTCTCCCAAAAAGCTTTGAAGCTCTCAATATCCGGTTCAAAATCCCGGTTCAAGAAGAATTTATCTCTTGCAAAAAGTTAAAGGTTGCCGAAGAGGACCTGCTGCCATGATGCGCGGTTCAAACATGGGTATCCCACCTTATTGGCTTATCATGTTATTGATCACGTGGAGGCTTCTGTTTATAAGAGGAGTTCTGTTTACCCATTGATCCGGCTTGTAAAGCCATACATAAAAATCACTTGGGGGCTTGGTTGTATTCGAACCATAGCTACACCTCTTGATCGGCTCAAGGCCAAAAGGAAATTACTTAGGGGCCAAAGAGAGTGTTGCAAAAGCACAACTCAAACATAGGCACCCACTGAGCACAGCTCAAAATATTGTTTGGGGATTCCTTGCTTCGCAATGAACAAAGAATCTACACTTGTAATAGGCTATCAAGCCATGGCTTGGAAGCCAGGTGTATTCACCTAAAACCCCGGGTTATCCTGCCTTTTAAAGTAAGCCACTCTGTGCAGGTAAACCTGGTATGACCCGCCGAACTTTTGACAAGTCAATCTCATAGACCCTGAACTTGTCAAAGTTAAAACGACGATTGGTTAAAGATTGAGGTCCATCTTAAAAGGCTTTGTAAAATGGTTTAACTTAGTGGCCTGGCAGCCCATGAAAAGCCTTGATTTTGGGCCTGGCAGCCCATGAAAAGCCTCAACTACAAGTTTTCTTATGCTTTTATTTGCCAAGTTTTTTCTCCTTTGATGAGATTTATAATGTTTTTGATAAACCGGCGTTCATAACCTGGTTCGGCTTTCAACTACAAGTTGTCAGTACATGATCAGTTATAATCCGGTGCTTATTAACCCGGTCTGGTTTCGACTATAAGTCGCCAGTGTTATATATGGATAATCCGGTGTTTATCACAACATGGTGCGGTTTTATCATAAACCGGCACAATATGGAAGGAGTTATCAATATTCATGATTAGGGTTATCACCCTTACTACAAAAAGTTGGTAAACCAATGATGTGATTCAATGTCACAGGTATGATATATTTCATATTTGATTATTCTTAAGTGCAGCCTTGGTTATAAACCCGGGTTATATGTTGGGCATTATGACCCGTCCGGCGGTAAACCGCCAGGACACTTTAAACTTGTTGTATGCAGAAACATGTTGAATAAAGCATGATTATAAATCACCGACGTTTATTAACCCGGCCTGGCTTTTGGCTATAAGTCGCCAGTATGAGATACAATAATATCCGGTGTTTATTAACCCAGTCTGGCTTTATTTATAAGCCGGCAATGTATGGTAATTACCAGTGCTCAAATTTTGGGTTATCACCCTTACTGCATTGGTTTGATAAGCCGACAATATGATCAAATATCACAAGGAACCGGTTTTCAAACTGGGTTATATTATTCAAATCTTTAATAGCCAACATGGCTGGATTTTTATTGTGGTTATCAATAACCAGTATTATGATTGAGGTTTTCAAAGTCGCTTTAGCGCTATGGCTATTATTTTATCAATGGATATGATTTATTCTACAATGGGGGAATAGTCCCGATTCGCTGCAGGCTTACGACCCGGCACTTGGGGGTTACATTATTCAAGTTGAGATTATATCAAATATGCAAGTCTCATGTCACTGCAAGCATGCACCATGACACTTGGGGCTAATGCAAAGTCATTTTTTTGCTCACCTCATTAAAGACCCGACTCATCATATCATAATGAGCCGGCCCTTGGTGGCTACCAATTGCTCCTGTCGACAATTCAAAGTACACAAGTTTTAATCCACTATATTGAAGGGTCCACTCCTCAGTTGGTAAAGCACAAAGCTCTTAACCTGGTGGATGTGGGTTCAAGCCCCATGATGGGAGTTACATTATATGATGTTATTTTCAATGAAGTATATATAAAGTCCCAGCTCAGTATTATCTTACTGAGCCGGCCCTTGGGGGCTACACGTTGTTGTTCAAGTCTACATGATCATATCTACAAAGTCTCTACTCATTATTGCATAATGACCCGGCCCTTGGGGGCTACACTGGTTGAAGTTTTTGAGCATCAGGCAATTACAAGTCCTAGGTTGCTGCAAGCATGACAACCCGGCACTTGGGGGCTACATAAATATGGAGTAATCAATTTTTACTAGTGAGTGGGATGAACAACATGGATTTCTTCAAAAGTGGCAGTATTTATATTGAAACAAGTCTTAAGCTATCACTTTGTTCTGCTCAAGACTTGGGGGCTACAGGTAATATGGATATAAGGGAGAAAAATCTTCAAATTCTCAGTTCTGAGCAAACCAGATTGATTTGGTAATATTAAACCGGCAAGTTCTACATCTTCAAACTGGTTGAATATCAGATGAGTATTTCAAGACCAATATTTCTTAAACCGGCGCTTTGGAAGCCGACTCAAGTGGATTATTCTTCACAATATTTCTCTGTGAGAAACCAATGTCAGCCAATTGAGTATGAAGCTGGTTTATTGACCCGAATTTTCTAGAAGAAGGAAATGACAAGGAGTTAAGGATGATCAGGTGCTGGCTTAAAAGAATTCTTACCCCGGAACACAATCTGTCAAATTTGTTCTTTTGTTTGTTTTATAGGATCAGTTTAACATGGATAAATTCAAATTAAACTGGGGGCTAATGTCGGGGATATACCCCGCGGTATGACCCGGCCGGAAATATGACCCGGCCGGACTTGGCGGTTTACTTAAAGACTCGGTTGACACTTGGCGATTCACTGGCGACCCGCCCTGACCAGACGGTTTACAAGCAACCTGCCTGAACATTATGACTCACTAGTAACCCGGCGGGCGGTGGACGGATGACAAGGCCCAAGGCCCAGAAGGCCGGTTTATGTTAATGGTGGGCCGGTTTAAGAAATATTTACCTTACAAGGAGTTAAGACCCAGACTTGTATCCGGTTTGTATTAGAAGGTAGACTAATTCTAATTCTAATAGGACTCCACATGTAACCCGCCCCTCTAACTTATATAAGGAGGGGCAGGGCTCCCAAAGAGGAAGAAGGAAAGAAGAAACAATCTCTAGGCTAGACACAAAGAGCCGGTTTACCAGCGATTCTCTCGTGATCATAATGAGACCTAGCCACAAACAGCATGTAGGGTTGTTACCGGATGATGTTTCCCGGGGCCCGAAGCTGTCTGAACCCTTGTCTTGTGTTGCGTCTCTTGATTCCGCTCAACCCCTCTCAAGCTACCACATAGATGCGTTGGCCTCACGACTAAGTCCTCACACTAGGACATCTGCCGTGACAAAACCACGACACTACCCATAGCATAACAGGACTACTAGTATCAACAATAAATACCATGCAATAAAATAACCATAAAACTACCATGCAAGTATTTAATCAATTGGATGCAAAGGAACATGCATAACAACGGTACTCGGAACAGACGATAGTCAGGCACCGAAGACCATCACCAACATGTACTACTACCAAACATTGCCAATATTAGAGTAATACAAGCATGAAGAACATAATAACAGAGTGCAAGAAAACATATCATGACGGTAATCACCGATCCATAAGCATAACCGAAATAACGACAGCAGTAGCAAAACGAACAGACAATTATTAAAGATTCAAGTTGAAAACCAATGCTACTGCATGGATATCATGCAAATGGTGGTTGTGGCTTGCCTGGGGATGAAGAAGGCTCCGGGGAGAAGTGCGGAACGACCGCGGAAAGAATCGCCGGAAAGGGTTCGCTCTCGGAGGGGGCTGATTAGGGGCAAGGGCAAAATGGTCATTTCGAGTATGTCAAACCATAGTGAAAATGATACCAAAAGTTCGGGCTCGACGAGAGGAAGAAGTGGGCTTTGGATTCACCTTATTTGGAGTTACGAGTAAAACGTTGTGAAGTGATGAAGATCAGGGACTCTTCTGCAAAAATATCATCACAAACAAGTCCCTGAGTGGATAAGGCAGAAGCGGTTTTAAGAAAATGCGCTTTCGATAAAGGAAAGCGTATTCCTCGCTTAAGCCGCAAGGAAATACGCCTTCGGAAAGGGAAAACGCATTCCCGCGAATATGCTTCCACTTATCCACGTCAGTGTGAGCGGGGTCAACGCGGGGCCGGCTCCTGTGAGGCTGACTGGTGGGGCCCGAGCACCTCTCTCTCTCCTCCCTCTCCCCTTCTTCTTCCTCCCGACGCGGGCTCGCAGAGCAGAGGAGGCCGCACACCCCGGCGACCGCCCTGGGCGACTCCGACCACCTCCGGAGGAGTTCTGGTTACCGGAGTGCTCGGGGGACCGAGGCGCGTCCATTCTGCTAGGTCACGGAGCTCGGGGAGGGCCGATACTACGGGGGGCTTCGATGCCGGCGGGCGGTGGCTCGGGTGGAGTTGGCTACGGGGCTGCGGGGCACTCCGGCGAAGGGCAAGTAGGTGGGGAGGATCAGGGGGTCGAGGGGACTCCTCTGGTGAAGGAATGAGGGAGGGAGGGGGCCGGCTTCGAGTGAATTTAGGGGGGAGGCCGCGGCGACCATGGCGGCATAGGGCAGCGATGAGAGGTTCTCCGGCTCGGTTGAGAGGCTGGATGGGCTCCTGGGAGTGTGGTGAGGTGAGTGGTGAGGTTGAGCAACCTCGGCGTGGCCTTATATAGCCAGGGCAGCGAGGGGGTGAGGTGGCACGCGCGCGGCTACGTGTCCTCGCTCCGGGGACGGGCACGCGCGGCCGAGGGTCACGGGGAGGGGCGGCAAGGTGACGAGGGAGGGAACGGACAAGTGGCAGACCTCATGGAGACGAGGCAAAGCTCGGGGACAAGAGAAAGAAAAGGACATGGCCGCGGAAGATGACGCGGTCACGGGTCAGAACGGTGCGGCGACGGTGACGGCTCACTGGGGAAGAAGACGGAGGGGGCAAGGGCTCCAGAGAGACGTCGACGACGCGGGGAACACGCTGGACATGGTCGGGTGATGAGTGGACGAGTGCACAGACAGGGAGGAAGAGGCCGACGCGTCAGAGCGCGTTTGCTGCATCCAGAGCGCGTGCACGGGCAAAAACACACGCGGTCACCATGCAACATGTCACGGGGAGGACACAATGGGCTGGCAAAACTTGTCTGGGGGCTAGTCCTTGATCCCCAAGGCATCCCAGAGGTTCAATATAACGTGATGAATTCAAGGAGAGGAGTGTGCCATCGCTGTAACTTTGTTGTATCAGTTTTGGATGAGCACTGGTGATCAACAGGGAGCTGATTGGGTCAAATGGAGTTGTCTGGGGTGTTTAACTACGGGAGGACTATGATCCTGGTGGTTTTGGAGGCAAAAAGATCAAAGCTTAATATAGTTGCTTTGCAACTGACCAAAAGGGTCCAGAACCAAGATCAGGATGATGCTCTCACATGGGGTATCCACTTGAGCTCAACTTGGGCAAGGCTGAGTTATTTGGTCATATGAAGATGCTGCAAAAGGTTTCATACCAATTGGATAAACCAAAATGGTACTTGCTTCACAAGCATTTCTACTGACCAGAAACTTGCAAAAATTCCAGAGGAAAATTGGCTAGATGGAATATGCCCAAATTTTGTGGAGATAGGTTATATGGATAAGAGAAAGCCTAGAAAAATTTTCAGCAATAATGGAGCAATATTAAATATACTTGCTTCACTAACTGAAAATTTGGACAGAAACAAATATTTGAATCTGTGCCCTCATGGAGGCATGACATGAGCTCAAATCTTGTGGAGAGCTTTTATTTGATGATATGAAAGACCATGCAAAATTCAACTCAATTGGATTAACCTAGCTAGTACTTCCTTCACAACCAATTCCCTCAGACAAGAACTTTGAAAAATTGCTCAGGAATATTTACTAGGCAAATTAAGTTGAAATTTGTCATGAGGCAATTATTTGGACATGAAAAGATGTCCAAGAAGTTTGGAGTCAATTGGGCAAAGATAAATGGCACTTGCTTCACAATCTGCCATTCATGACAGAATAGGAAAAGAATTATTTGAGGATGATGGGAAACATGGCCAATGAAATATTTTTCCACATTTGAGAAATATATGACCCAAACAATTTATGAGAATTATTTGGGAATTTTAGGAGTGATGGAAATATAGGTTGCTTCACAACCTAGGGCAAATTGAGTTATTCCTTTAATAGAAAAGGAATATCCCCAATAAAAAGACTATTGGGATTTGGGCTAGGATGAAAATGGAAAGGACTAGGGAAGGATTTGGGTATGACAAGCCACTCTGGAAGCAAAGAAGAGTTCTTCTTCTTCTGTTTCCAGACCACATAGCCACGGAAAAAGAAATCTCAGGCAAAAACCTCATAAAATCAAAAGAAAAAGAAAGGGCCAATAATCAGGCTGTTACAAACCTTACCCCCCTTAAAGAAATCTCTTCCTCGAGATTTGGTTACTCAGGGAACAAGTATGAATATACTGACTTAAGGAATCCGTTTCCAACTCGGGTCTCCTTTTTCCTTTATTGTTGTTCCCACTAAATTTTTACCTCACTGGCTCTGGGTGGTCTGATTCACTGTATCCATATTCTGACAGATCTTACCTGGCTTGCTCATGCTTATACATGCTCCAATTATTTTCATATCTGCTGCCTTAGCTGAATGTGATAGTTTATCATGACTACAATATATGCCTGTCTCACAAATCCGAGAGTGATTTCAGATGAGTGCGTCATCCAGCACTGACAACCTTTCATGAAGTTGTGGCCACATTTTCCTGGTGAACACCCAAGCTCTGACTCCTTGCATTGGGTTTCTTTACTGAATGCAGGTCCTTTGGGTTCCAAATAATGAGTTGAGGCATAACCGTTTCCTGACAGATTCTGACCCATCACAGAAGTTGCTGAATCATCTTAACTGGATCCTTGGCTGAAAGAGCTTGGTCATGTTGCTTCTTCGTGTGACCATGGATTCTGTCGGGTGCAATATTCGGACATGCATACTCTTATCCTCATTTCCTGACATGGTAGCATTATTCAAATTGCCGGTTCATCACCTCTCAAGTTATAACCGTAGGAATATGATCATCTGAACCCTTGCAAAAAAACGGCAAAAAAATCAGTAGCCACCAGAACAGTCTTTACAACTCAGATCTCGGACATTACCGAGATAACTCAACCACGGCTCAGGACGGCTGAAAAGCAGCTCAGAGCATGAGACCGGGTCGATAAGAAGAAAGTGGCAGCTCCCTAAAATAGCCAAAAGCAGCTATAGGGCTACTGTCACAAAAAGAAACTCAACAGCTGTATGAGACGACCGAAAAGCAGCTCAGAACTCATGACAGTTGTTCAAAAGAGAAATAAAAATCGGCATCCACCCCGGATAGCTAAAAACGGCTCAGATCACAGGCGTGGTGCCGTTACTGGAGAAAGAAGGCAAGGGCTCATCAGGATCATCTTCCAGGTTCACAGGTACTTGTACTGAGCTCATTCCTTTGTCACATTGTGGTGTATAGCTGGCTTCCTTCTTTTAACAATCCTCATGTGCCTATCAAATCTGCTTTCGAGTGACTTGCAAGACCTTGGTGGTATGCTAACCACTTATATATGAAAATCTGATTCCCGAGGCAGACTTGCTTTCTAACTGAACTGTTGCAGATCTGATTCTTGAGATGTACTGCCATATACTGTTAATCTTGCACATAGCTTATCTTCATGATCATTTCTGCTACGAAGTGTGCACACTGAGGCAAACCTGATTATCCATATCACGATCAGATATCCCCAGATCTCAATGCAGCCGGCTAAGAATTCCATACTGATGCAAACTTGATACTGACAGTCCATCCAGGATTTCTTTCGCATTCAGACAACATATTCCAATTTCACTACAGTCTGCTGATAATTCCATTCTGTTTAGCTGAGCTTCCAAATATATGCATTCCTTGCTGGCTCTTCAGGTCCAGTCTCGGTTGACGAGCAACTTTAATAAGGGGAAAAATTTGTAACACCGAAGGCCCAAAGAAAGAAACAAAAGAAACGACGAAAACAAAAGCATACAAGCATACTAATAATATAAAGCAATCAACACATATTACTACTACTCACACAATAATATGCATGCACTCCTAAGCACACAATAGTCGCTGAAGCTCTGGTACTACGGTCTAATATGCTATGGCGGTGTGCACGAAAGTGAGTCCGTGTGTGGAAAGAGTTGGCGTAACCAAGGCTACACCAAGCGCTGGCTAAACACCGGCTGGATCTGGATGGATACGGAGGCGAGGACGGGCATGGCGATCATGCAGCAAGACATGGAGGTCACGACCATATCATCATCAAGCGTACGAAAGGGAATCGTACACGTCCAAAGAACGAGATGACAAGGCAAACTAGGGGAGGAAAAGCAAGGCTTGCTGGCATTGCCCTCTTCTGATAACAAAGATCAGTAGGGGTTGCCAAAGGGACGAGATGGAGGGCACGATTCGGGATAGAGACATGTCTATCACCAAAACGATTTGGGTGGATGACGGAAAGATATCGACGCGATACCTGAGCATAACTCCTGCAGATGGTGTCTGGAACACTCGGTACCAGGGCATCACTCTGCTGGGACAGAGATGACGTCGAACACCGAAGAGCAGGCATGCTAAGAAGGAGGGCGTAGGTAGTGGATCGAAAACGATACCACCTACACTCACAAGATTAACCGTTAGCGACAAGATAATAATTTATATGCATGCTATGCAACAAACAAATGCAGCAATCAAGTGCAGCAACCAACGGGGCTCTATACTACCGCATTCTAACGTTCGCGTGGGCTAGGGCATCCTACAGCCAGACCTGCTCTGATACCATGCCTATGGCACCCCGGCTCAGAGAAACCGGAACGCCCCGTATTCCAGCCCAGAGATCGAGGAGAAGTCTTCTGGAATACGGCACTGCTTAGCATAGAACAACTCAGCTCTTTATTACAATCTATATGGGTACAAGGGGATTACATCGGCACGGTGACACTATGCCTGCCACGGTTGCTCCATGCAAGCAGTAGAACAACACGATGCAGCGGAATAACTCCTGGCAGCGGAACAACGTCGGCGGTGGTGAACTCCACTCTGCAGGGACTCTGGGTGGAACGCTTATCCTAGCTCGCAAACAACGAATCCATGGCAAACAAGCAATCAAATCTGGCATGACCTGCAGACTGGCATGACACACCAGGTCAGTACATTGAATGTACTTGCAAGCTCACAGCAACCAAAGCAATCAAGACAAACAATGGCATGGCAATTACAGATTATTAAGCAATGATGAACACGATACTATCAGAACAACATGGCATGTACAACATGATACAGCTAGAACAATATAAGCATGGCATAAACATATGAACATGATGAGACTAGCATGTAACATGATGAAACTATCATGCACCAACTTACTCTGCTCGGGTTACCTCGTAACCATCACATGCATCACTTACCATCACGGACATCACACGATCATCTCAAGATCCAATCAAGCTTGGTATTAACAATACCGTAGTAATCATTTATGACCACAAGGAGCTTGACCTTTACCCTTAACTTTCGCATAACATCCCAAATATCAAACAAGTTGGTAGTCACCATACCACAGTGATCCTCTCCCGATCACATAAATATCAACCAACTTCTTTCATCATCGAACCAGGGTTGTTATTAAGAACATCATTATTATTACTGTTGACCAATAGTGTGACCAACACGAACTGGGCCCATATCCGCGGGCGCGGCTATTGATAGGTTTAACACACACACTCTGCAGAGGTTAGCACACTGTACCCACACCACGGAACCCATGGTCTTGCACTCCCATTCGGGTGGACCAACGGTGTTCCGACAAAACCGTCCTACTGCCATGACACTCTCCCGGCCACTCCGACCAACTCCCCTTTGGGCTAAGTCCTGGGTGGCCCCGTGCCTACCAAAGGCACCAACGGCCACCGTCGTGGCAAAACGGTCCCAAACGGGGACAAGGATCCTTACAAAAACAACGGGCACACAAGGCTTATGCCGTCCTACCCGGCCAAGGTAGCGCCCGCGCATAACCTTCCCTCGCGGGAGCCACCGGCGAGAGGCATGACAATAGACCAAGTTAGAACCCCCCCCATAAGGTAAGCGTGGTTGCACTCGTCAGCTCGATATGGTGGCACCATGACTCAGCCAACAGTTGTTCAAGTTCAATTTAATCCGGTTAAACTTGAATGCAATATGCTGAGTCATGATAAAAAGAATAACATGGTGTAACTATAATGCATGAACATGATATTAACATAAGCATGGGGGTGCATCCCAACCAACGAGCATAACAACATTTAACCATTTATCCAGATGAGCATGGCATGCTGACGAGCATGGATATCACAACTAGAACACTACTCATAGCATAACATGACCACTAGCATCAGCAAATACCATGCAATAACATAACGATAAAACTACCATGCAAGTATTTAATCAACTGGATGCAAACGAACATGCATAACAACGGTACTCGGAACAAACGATAGTCAGGCACCGAAGACCATCACCAACATGTAATACTACCAAACATTGCCAATATTAGAGTAATACAAGCATGAAGAACATAATAACAGAGTGCAAGAAAACATATCATGAGGGTAACCACCGATCCATAAGCATAATCGAAACAACGACAACAGTAGCAAAACGAACAGACAGTTATTAAAGATTCAAGTTGAAAACCAATGCTACTACATGGCTATCATGCAAATGGTGGTTGTGGCTTGCCTGGGGATGAAGAAGGCTCCGGGGAGAAGTGCGGAACGACCGCGGAAAGAATCGCCGGAAATGGTTCGCTCTCGGAGGGGGCTGATTAGGGGCAAGGGCAAAATGGTCATTTCTAGTATGCCAAACCATAGTGAAAATGATACCAAAAGTTTGGGCTCGATGAGACGAAGAAGTGGGCTTTGGATTCACCTCATTTGGAGTTACGAGTAAAAAGTTATGAAGTGATGAAGATCAGGGACTTTTCTGCAAAAATATCAACACAAACAAGTCCCTGAGTGGATAAGGCAGAAGAGGTTTTGGGAAAATACGCTTTCCAGAAAGGAAAGCGTATTACTCGCCTAAGCCGCAAGGAAATACGCCTTTGCAAAGGGAAAACGCATTAGCGTGAATGCGCTTCCACTTATCCACGTCAGCGTGGGCGGGGTCAACGCGGGGCCGGCTCCTGTGAGGCTGATTGGTGGGGCCCGCGCACCTCTCTCTCTCCTCCCTCTCCCCTTCTTCTTCCTCCCGACGCGGGCTCGCAGAGCAGAGGAGGCCGCGCACCCCGGCAACCGCCCCGGGCGACTCCGGCCACTTCCGGCGGAGTTCTGGCACCGGAGTGCTCGGGGGACCAAGGCGCATCCATTCTACTAGGTCACGGAGCTCGGGGAGGGCCGATACGAGTGGGGGCTTCGATGTCGGCGGGCGGTGGCTCAGGTGGAGTTGGCTATGGGGCTGTGGGGCACTCCGGCGAAGGGCAAGTAGGTGGGGAGGATCAGGGGTTCGAGGGACTCCTCTGGTGAAGGAATGAGAGAGGGAGGGGGCCGGCTTCGAGTGAATTTAGGAGGGAGGCTGCGGCGACCATGGCGGCATAGGGCAGCGATGAGAGGTTGTCCGGCTCGGTTGAGAGACTGGATGGGCTCCTGGGGGTGAGGTGAGGTGAGTGGTGAGGTTGAGCAACCTCGGGGTGGCCTTATATAGCTAGGGCAGCGACGGGGTGAGGTGGCACGCGCGCGGCTACGTGTCTGCGCTCCAGCAACGGGCACGCACGGCCAAGGTCACGAGGAGGGGCGGCAAGGCGACGAGGGAGGGAACGGACAAGTGGCAGAGCTCACGGAGACGAGGCAAAGCTCGGGGACAAGAGAAAGAAAAGGACATGGCCGCGGAAGATGATGCGGTCACAGGTCAGAACGGTGCGGCGACGGTGATGGCTCACTGGGGAAGAAGACGGAGGGGGCAAGGGCTCCACAGAGACAGCAACGACGCGGGGAACACGCTGGACATGGTCGGGTGATGAGTAGACGACTGCACAGACGGGGAGGAAGCGTCAGAGCGCGTGCACGGGCAAAAATACACGCGGTCACCACGCGACATGTCACGGGGAGGACACAATGGGCTAGCAAAACTTGTCTGGGGGCTAGTCCTTGATCCCCAAGGCATCCCGGAGGTTAAATATAACGGGATGGAGCCAAGGAGAGGAGTGTGGCGTCGCTGAAACTTTTTTGTATCAGTTTTGGATGATCACTGGTGATCAACAGGGAGCTGATTGGGTCAAATGGAGTTTTCTGGGGTGTTTAACTACGGGAGGACTATGATCCTGGTGGTTTTGGAGGCAAAAAGATCAAAGCTTAATATAGTTGCTTTGCAACTGACCAAAAGGGTCCAGAATCAAGATTAGGATGATGCTCTCACATGGGGTATCCACTTGAGCTCAACTTGGGCAAGGCTGAGTTATTTGGTCATATGAAGATGCTGCAAAAGGTTTCATACCAATTGGATAAACCAAAATGGTACTTGCTTCACAAGCATTTCTACTGACCAGAAACTTGCAAAAATTCTAGAGGAAAATTGGCTAGTTGGAATATTCCCAAATTGGGAGGAGATAGGTTATATGGATAATAGAAGGCCTAGAAAAATTTTCAGCAATAATGGAGCAATATTAAATATACTTGCTTCACTAACTGAAAATTTTGACAGAAACAAAGATTTGAATCTGTGCCCTCATGGAGGCATGACATGATCTCAAATCTCGTGGAGTGCTTTTATTTTATGATATGAAAGACCATGCAAAAATTCAACTCAATTGGATTAACCTAGCTAGTACTTCCTTCACAACCAATTCCCTCATACAAGAACTTTGAAAAGTTGCTCAGGAATATTTACTAGGCAAATTAAGTTGAAATTTGTCATGAGGCAATTATTTGGACATGAAAAGATGTCCAAGAAGTTTGGAGTCAATTGGGCAAATATAAATGGCACTTGCTTCACAATCTGCCATTCATGACAGAATAGGAAAAGAATTATTTGAGGATGATGGGAAACATGGCCAATGAAATATTTTGCCATATTTGAGAAAGATATGACCCAAAAAATTTATGAGAATTATTTGGGAATTTTAGGAGTGATGGAAATATAGGTTGCTTCACAACCTAGGGCAAATTGAGTTATTCCTTTAATAGAAAAGGAATATCCCCAATAAAAAGACTATTGGGATTTGGGCTAGGATGAAAATGGAAAGGTCTAGGGAAGGATTTGGGTATGACAAGCCACTCTGGAAGCAAACAAGTGTTCTTCTTCTTCTGTTTCCAGACCACATAGCCACGGAAAAAGAAATCTCAGGCAAAAACCTCAGAAAATTAAAAGAAAAAGAAAGGGCCAATAATCAGGCTATTACATAGATCACGAGAGAGAGATAGAGATTAAACACATAGCTACTGGTACAAACCCTCAGCCCCGAGGGTGGACTACTCCCTCCTCATCGTGGTGGCCGCCGGGATGATGAAGATGGCCACCGGAGATGATTCCCCCCTCCGGCAGGGTGCCGGAACGGGTCTAGATTGGTTTTCGGTGGCTACAGAGCCTTGCGGTGGTGGAACTTCTGATCTAGGTTAACCCCGAAGGGTTTCGGAATATTGGGGAATTTATAGTGCAAAGAAGGGGTGCGGGAGGCCACCGAGGTGGGCACAACCCACCTGGGCTCGCCTGGGTCCCTAGGCGCGCCCTGGTGGGTTGTGCCCCCCTCGGGGCACCCCCCAGGTGCTGCTCTGGTCCATCGGGAGTCTTTTGGCCCATAATAATCCACAAAAAGTTCCGCGGTGTTTGGACTCCATTTGATATTGATTTCCTGCAATGTAAAAAACAAGCAAAAAATAGCAACTGGCACTGGGCACTAGGTCAATAGGTTAGTCCCGAAAAAGATATAAAGTTGCTATAAAATGATTGTAAAACATCCAAGAATGATAATATATTAGCATGAATACTTCATAAATTATAGATACGCTGGAGACATATCAGTGGTTAAGGAAGATTTCAATTTTGATGATGATCATCCCGGAATTTTTCGTTATTTGCTTGATGAATCTTTGAAAGATGCTTGGGATAGGCTGTTGAGGATTCGAGCTAGCTATGTGCCCTAATATCAGATTGAGATATATTGAAAAGCTTTTATATTGGCTTACCTCCTTCTTTTAAGCAAGTTTTGGATTCTATATTTGAAAATGGTTTTCTTCGAGGGGATGCCATCAACACTTATGAGAAGATGAAAACCATATTTGGGCGCCCCAAGGAAAAGGGTGTTGAATCAACTGCGATTATGTGTTTCTATCAAAATGAAATAATCAAAGAGATGAAGGCTAGTTTAGATGCAAATTTTCGTAATTTGCTTAATCTTTCTTCTACTACTAATGGCCATGTGCTTTCACAAAATAGAAAGATAAATGCCATGGATAAGAAATTTCTCTTTGCTTCCCAAAAGGGGGAGATGATAATACTTAGATCTACTTCGTGTTTTATGCCTAGCTAAGGGCGTTAAACAATAGCGCTTGTTGGGAGGCAACCCAATTTTATTTTTATTTTTTTATTTTTTAGGTTCTGTTTTGCAATAAATAATTCATCTAGCCACTGGTTAGATGTGGTCTTGTGTTTTAATTAGAGTTTGTGCCATGACCTTTGGGATAGCTTACGGTGATAGTTGATTTGATCTTGCTGAAAAACAGAAACTTTTGCGCCCAGTCCCAGAATTTTAAAACATCACAGAAGCGTGATAAAATTCTGAATTTTTTACACAAGATTGATATAGAAATTGCCCCTGCTGTCCTGATTTTTTGGAATTTTTGGAATTACATAAGTATTCGAACTATCCAGATTGCTACAGATTGTTCTGTTTTTGACAGATTCTGTTTTCTATGTGTGTTTGCTTATTTTGATGAATCTATGGCTAGTATCGGGGGGTATGAACCATGGAAAAGTTAGAACACAGTAGATATCACACCAATATAAATAAAGAATGAGTTCACAACAGTACCAAAAGTGGTGATTTATTTTCCTATACTAATGGAGCTTATGAGATTTTCTGTTGAGTTTTGTGTTGTGAAGTTTTCAAGTTTTGGGTAAGGATTTCATGGACTATGGAATAAGGAGTGGCAAGGGCCTAAGCTTGGGATACCCAAGGCACCCCAAGGTAATATTCAAGGATAACCAAGAGCCTAAGCTTGGGGATGCCCCGGAAGGCATCCTTTCTTTCGTCTTCGTCTATCTGTAACTTTACTTGAGGCTATATTTTTATTCACCACATGATATGTGTTTTGCTTGGAGCATCTTGTATGATTTGAGTCTTTACTTTTTAGTTTGCCACAATCATCCTTGCTGTACACACCTTTTGAGAGAGACACACATGAATCATGATTTATTAGAATAGTCTATGTGCTTCACTTATATCTTTTGAGCTAGGCAATATTGCTCTAGTTCTTCACTTATATCTTTTAGAGCACGGCGGTGGTTTTATTTTATAGAAATTGATGAACTCTCGTGCTTCACTTATATTATTTTGAGAGTCTCTTAACAACATGGTAATTTTCTTTGGTTATAAATTTAGTCCTGATATGATATGCATCCAAGAGGGATATAATGAAAACTTTCATATAAAGTGCATTGAATACCATGAGAAGTTTGATTCCTGATGATTGTTTTGAGATATGAAGATGGTGATATTAGAGTCATGCTAGTAGGTAATTTTAAATTTGAGAAATACTTGTGTTGAAGTTTGTGATTCCCGTAGGATGCACGTATGGTGAACCATTATGTGATGAAGTCGGAGCATGATTTATTTATTGATTGTCTTCCTTATGAGTGGCAGTCGGGGACGAGCGATGGTCTTTTCCTACCAATCTATCCCCCTAGGAGCATGCGCGTAGTACTTCGTTTCAATAACTAATAGTTTTTTGCAATAAGTATATGACTTCTTTATGACTAATGTTGAGTCCATGGATTATACGCACTCTCACCCTTCCACCATTATGTGATGAAGTCGGAGCATGATTTATTTATTGATTGTCTTCCTTATGAGTGGCAGTCGGGGACGAGCGATGGTCTTTTCCTACCAATCTATCCCCCTAGGAGCATGCGCGTAGTACTTCGTTTCAATAACTAATAGTTTTTTGCAATAAGTATATGACTTCTTTATGACTAATGTTGAGTCCATGGATTATACGCACTCTCACCCTTCCACCATTCCTAGCCTCTCTAGTACCGCGCAACTTTCGCCGGTACCATAAACCCACCATATACCTTCCTCAAAACAGCCACCATACGTACCTATTATGGCATTTCCATAGCCATTCCGAGATATATTGCCATGCAACTTTCCACCGTTCCGTTTATTATGACACGCTCCATCATTATCATATTGCTATGCATGATCATGTAGTTGACATCGTATTTGTGGCAAAGCCACCATTCATAATTCTTTCATACATGTCACTCTTGATTCATTGCACATTCCGGTACACCGCCGGAGGCATTCACATAGAGTCATATTATGATCTAAGTATCGAGTTGTAATTCTTGAGTTGTAAGTAAATAAAAGTGTGATGATGTTCATTATTAGAGCATTGTCCCATGTGAGGAAAGGATGATGGAGAGTATGATTCCCCCACAAGTCGGGATGAGACTCCGGACGAAAAAAAGGGAGGTCAAAAAAATGAGAGAGGGCCCAAAAAATATAAATGAGAGAAAAGAGAGAAGGGGCAATGCTACAATCCTTTTACCACACTTGTGCTTCAAAGTAGCACCATGATCTTCATGATAAGAGAGTCTCCTATATTGTCACTTTCATATACTAGTGGGAATTTTTCATTATAGAACTTGGCTTGTATATTCCAATGATGGGCTTCCTCAAATTGCCCTAGGTCTTTGTGAGCGAGCAAGTTGGATGCACCCCCACTTAGTTTCTTTTTGAGCTTTCATAAACTTATAGCTCTAGTGCATCCATTGCATGGCAATCCCTACTCACTCACATTGATATCTATTAATGGGCATCTCCATAGCCCGTTGATACGCCTAGTTGATGTGAGACTATCTCCTTCTTTTTGTCTTCTCCACAACCACCGCCTATTCCACCTATAGTGCTATGTCCATGGCTCACGCTCATGTATTGCGTGAAAGTTGAAAAAGTTTGAGAACATCAAAAGTATGAAACAATTGCTTGGCTTGTCATCGGGGTTGTGCATGATTTGAATATTTTGTGTGATGAAGATGGAGTATAGCCAAACTATATGATTTTGTAGGGATAAGCTTTCTTTGGCCATGTTACTTTGAGAAGACATAATTTCCTTGTTAGTATGCTCGAAGTATTATTGCTTTTATGTCAATATTAATTTTTTTTTTGAATCATATGGATCTGAACATTCATGCCACAGTAAAAGAAATTACATGGATAAATATGTTAGGTAGCATTCCACATCAAAAATTATGTTTCTATCATTTACCTACTCGAGGACGAGCAGGAATTAAGCTTGGGGATGCTTGATACGTCTCCAACGTATCTATAATTTTTTATTGTTCCATGCTATTATATTATCTGTTTTGGATGTTTTATATGCATTAATATGCTATTTTATATTATTTTTGGGACTAACCTATTAACCTAGAGCCCAGTGCCAGTTTTTGTTTTTTCTTGTTTTAGAGTTTCGCAGAAAAGGAATACCAAACGGAGTCCAAACAGAATGAAACTTTTGCGATGATTTTTCTTGGACTAGAAGACATCCAGAGGGCTTGGAGTGCAAGTGAGGGAAGCCATGAGGCAGCCACAAGGATGGAGGGCGCGCCCCCACCCTTGTGGGCCCCTCGTGACTCCACCGACCTATTTCTTCCGCCTATATATTCTCAAATATTCCAAAACCAACCAGGAGAGCCACGAAAACACTTTTCCACCGCCGCAACCTTCTGTACCTATGAGATCCCATCTAGGGGCCTTTTCTGGCGTCCTGCCGGAGGGGAATTCGATCACGGAGGGCTTCTACATCAACACCATTGCCTCTCCGATGAAGCGTGAGTAGTTTACCTCAGACCTACGGGTCCATTCACTACAAAAAAAGACACATCCGTGACATTTTGGGCCGAACAATTTTTTTTCTGTCATACTTATGACACTTCTATGACGATAATTGTGATAAAACCCGGTATCATCATAGATGTGGTGGGCTCCTACTTCTATGACAAAAAATCATGACAGAAAATGGGCTTTTCATCCTGGGCGGGCCGGAGATGCAGCTGCATGACATTCTTTGGGCCGTCCATGACGGAAAAAACCATGGTAGAAGCAAGGGCGAGGAAAATATCGGGGTGTTCCCGGTTACGGTGGGTGGCCGGGGCCGAGAATTGCGCGTTTCTCTTGTACACGCACGCGCGTGGGTGTGAGGCGTTTGTCGGATCTTAGGTTCTGGCAAAACCCTCAAGGTTCGAACACTGGGGTGCGCACGAAGATCTCCCCCTACCAAAATCACGCCCTCAATCTCGCTACGATCTCAAAGGCTAGCTCGACGAACTCGCAACACAAGAGACACAAGATTTATACTGGTTCGGGCCACCGTTGTGGTGTAATACCCTACTCCAGTGTGGTGTGGTGGATTGCCTCTCGGGCTGAGGATGAACAGTACACGGGGAAGAACAGCCTCCTGATGCGAGGTGTTCTTGTGCTTGGTGGGTGTGAGGATGGGTTGGATCTAATCCAAGATGAGATGGCTGAGGCTCAGTTCGAGTTGAGTTCTACTGTGGTGGCTAATCCTATTTATGGAGGCCCTGGTCCTCTCCCCAAATATTGAGCGGGAAGGGAGCCAACAACGGCCAATTTGAAAGGGGACAGCTAGTACAAGCTATCCTGACAAAAGTAGTCTTCGCCTGCCAAAGGCTCTGGTGGTGACGCCGCCTTGGGCTCCATGGCGACCTCCATCTTGCCGTCCTGCTGGTCTTGGTCTCGTTGCACCGATATGGAAACCTTTGCTTGACGCCTTGTTACTCCTCGCCTGCGCTTGCCTCCTTTGCACCAAAGAGGAAGCAAGGACACTGCGCGCACTGGGGCCCGCCTGGTCTCGATTGTCATGGCTCACGTCATTGGAATCTTGCGAGGTTTGCCTTGCCTTGATCTCTCCGCCCCTCGCGAGCCAGCCTAGTGAAGGCGCTCCCGAGGAGGTCTTGTGTCGTCTGCCTCGCGAGGCTTGGCCCCTCGTGAGGGTATCGAATGCTTGTTGGTGAAGATGGGCCGTACGGGCCCGCTCGCAGAGCCACGCCGTGGGCTGCAGGCAGGCAAGTCTGGGGACCCCCATTCCCAGAACACCGACAGTAGCCCTCGGGCCCAAGGCGCGCTCGGGCTTGGCTTCGAGGTGAAGCCAAAGGGCAAGTGCGGAGCACCGTGTTCCCCAATAGCATGCGGCCTTGGTCGACGCGTGGCGGTTGATTGGACGTGGGCGTTTCCGCTTCCCCACATTGGCTCGACAACTGCCGGACTTGACGAGTCCCTGCTGCATGCAAGGAAAAACCATCATTACCTGTGATCATGGGGGGCTCTGGTTGGCCTTCTTCTACTATAAATGGGGAGGGGGGCAGAGCCCCCGTCGCCCATCTCTTCCCAGTCCGCTCGCTTCTCCCCCTTTGCTCCAATGCCTGTAGCGACACCAATGGTGCCCATCCGAAGGTTTTTCACTACAGAGAAAGGAAAGACTCCCCGCGATGAGCCAGGGCCGCTCCCGCCGAAGAAGAGGCCGGTCCACCGCCGTGATGTGGCGGTGACGCAAGAGGTGAAAAGGCCTTGGTGCGAGCGGCCTCCTCTTGGGTATCCATTACCCCTGTACGCCCAAGCCGAGGGCTCAGGAGGAAGAGGCGGCGAGCGGCGGCGCGCGCCGCTGCCATGGTCGCCGTACCGCAGTGGCGCGCGTCACTATCCCCGGAGTCCACGCCGCGGACTCCTCGCGCGAGCTTGTGCTGTGGTCGGCGATGCCTCCGAGCACTTGGATCCACTTCCCTTCCTTCTTTTCCGCCGAGATGCCGCCGAGGGGGCCCCTCGAGCTTTGGCTGCAGCACGCCGACTGCAACGCACCGGCGACCGGAGCGGAAGTTGAGGTAGTCTCCTCAGGTAAGATCTTCATGACCCGAGGCTAGGGCGAGGTCGCTCGAGTGTGCCGTGCGGAGGGCGCCCTCGCGATCGACTTCGAGTATGACGGCACCTCCACGCTGTCCTTCAAGGTCTTTGACGCAGAAGGCCACCGCCTGGAGTGCTGCTCCGGAAGGGGCTATCAAGACGGCGTCGCAGCAGGGCCACGGCCCGCCGTCCGTGTCACCGACGGCTCCTCTGGAAGTAGCAGCAAAGCCTGGGAGTCCAGCGATTCTCCCGAACTCTATGAGACTCCGGAGACGAGCGACGACAGCTACGTGCCCCCAAGCTCTCCCCGCGCTCGAAGCAGGGCTGCTGCGTCCGGCCGTCGCCACCGCTGATCTGGATGAGGTTGGCGCCAGCCTCCCGTGGCCCACTGTTGATGATGGCGTCAGCCACTGGGGCACGTGTACATAGGGCTCCTAGAAGTTCTTTTCCTTTTGTTCCCTGCGAGGAATCGAGAAGTACCCCGTGGGGGTGTGTAAAGGGTACGCAATGTCCTTCGTTGATATTATCCATATTCTGAAGTTGTGCGTGTGCGCGCCCCGTTTCGGCTCGGTTTCCCCTTTCCAACCTCGCGACGGCTTGGTGCTCTACGCCGACAGGTCCCAGTCCCTAGGCAGGCTTCAGCCGTCGCTGGTATGCCAGGTCGCGATGCCGTGATCAAGGCCAGGAGGTGAGCGGCCCGAGGTCCAGTAAGAGCCCCTGAGACGCGATGCTCAGGAGGTCCCCTTTAGCTCCCAAGCGTCCGCCGAGGGGTAGGAAAGGGAGACTACGTTGCCGTAGCGGGGCAACACAAATGAAAACTCTATGCCGCAACGATTGGTTGACCAGAGCGTGAAACTTATCTTGGCAGTCCAGGGTCGGTTCTTCGCGAGATGCCAGCCTCATGCGTAAGCGGTCGTAGCTTAGCCAGGTCAGGACCGTACGAGCCTCCTCCTCTCCCCACGCTCTCCTTCGTGCTCTACGTCCTCAGGTCCCAGCCCTCGAGCGAGCTCAGCCGCCGCTGGTATGCCAGGTCGCGATGCCGTGGTCAAGGCCAGGGGGTGAGGGCTGGAGAGCCAGTAAGAGCTCCTGAGTCGCGATGCTCAGGACCCCCCTTTTTTAAAGCGCAAGCGGATTACATGGGAGAAGAGGGAGCCCGCGGTGCCGCCTGCTGCGGTCCTCAGGAGGTTCCTGCAAGTCAGCACGAGGAGGTGCGCAGATCGCCGTTATGATAGCCGGCCGGCCACTGGTTGCTCAGGAAGAGAGTGAAGGCACTGAGGGCCTGGTGAGGTGGCGCACGCGGCCAGAGCTCGACCGCTCAGATTTGTCGGCGTCGCAGGGACGGACCCGAGCACAAGCGTCGTGCCAGTGTGAGCAGCTTCCGTGGTAGGTGTCAATCAAGCAGGTGATAGTCATAGATAGGTTAAGCATGGAAAGCAAACTGGCTCAAGTAAACGTAGGGGAGATACATGCCACTGGGTCAGGCCCGAGCGGCTTGGGGATGATGCAGCCTGAGGGGCGCCCCCAGCAAGGTAAGCTAAATACATAACAAGAAGGGATACATGCCATAGGGACGGACCCACACGGCCTGGGAATGATGCAGCCCTGAGGTCGCTCCCAGCTAAATAAACTTGGAAAATGTCACCTGGTTCCATTGATGAAGGAATGTTGAGGCAGCTGAAGGTGCGCAGTGAAAGGGTTGCTCCTCACGAGCCGCCGGGGCCCTGAGCCTCGGGAGGCTCTGGGGGTCCAGGCGGTTCCTTGCGGACCGTCTCCATCTCCGCCAGGACTGCGTGGTGCCTGGCCTCCTGAGATGCCAGGACACGCTGCAAGTCGCGTTGGTATGCGGATGCCATGCTGGGCAGGTCGAAGGACATGCGAACGTAGCTGTGCGGCGGGCCCTCACAGCGTCCCACGCGCGAAGGCTAGAAGAGCTCCTGAGACGCGGCCCTGTTGAGCCCTGGGACGTCGATGCAGACGCGCAGCCCGACATCCTCGCCTGGATGGGGGGCTGCGCCAGGTGAGCGGCGATCGCCGCGCATGGCCCTCGCATCCTGCAGTTCCTGAGTGGTCTTGGTGATGAACTCCTGAGCGCTGGGCGCTCCTTGCCCTGTGTCCTCCTGAGGAAAATGTGCCATGAAGCACGCCTCCAAATGGTGCCCGAGCGCCTCCCTCATGATGTTGGCAAGGTCTGAGGCCCTCCAGAAGAGAGCCCCCGATCCCTGCCCGAGGAGGGCGCCGGGCGCACCTTCCTATGCGACAGAGGGAGGCACTGAGGGAGTCCTGGACTAAGGGGTCCTCGGGCGTCCGGCCTGTTAGCCATGGGCCGGACTGATGGGCTGTGAAGATACGAAGACCGAAGACTGCACCCGTGTAAGGATGGGACTCTCCTTGGCATGGAAGGCAAGCTTGGCGACCAAATATGTAGATTCCCTTCTTTGTAACTGACCTTGTGTAACCCTAGATCCTCCTGGCTTAGTCCGGAGGAGGGAGAAGATACTCATTACCTTAGTCACACAGGCTAGACTTCTAGGGTTTCGCCATTACGATCTCGTGGTAGATCAACTCTTGTAATACTCATATTCATCAAGATCAATCAAGCAGGAAGTAGGGTATTACCTCCATAGAGAGGGCCCGAACTTGGGTAAACATTGTGCCCCCTGTCTCTTGTTACCATCGACCTTAGACGCACAGTTCGGGACCTTCTACCCGGGCCGGTTTTGACACCGACATTGGTGCTTTCATTGAGAGTTCCACTGTGCCGTCCTCAAAAGGTTCGATGGCCCCTTCAATCGTCAACAATGACGCTGTCCAAGGAGAAAGCTTCCTCCCCAGACAGATCTTCGTGTTCGGCGGCTTCATGCTGCGAGCAACTCATCCGGCCACCTGGAGCAGATCGATAGCTACGCCCCTGGCCATCAGGTCAGACTTGGGAGCTTGAACTACATCGCGGAGATCCGTGGAGATTTGATCTTCGCTGGATTCGAGACCGCGGCAACTGCTCCTGGTCACCTTGATGAACATGACCTAAATCTGTCGTCAGACCGCATCCAGGAGATAGCTCCTGTAACAGCTCTGGCCTTAGATCCGGAGCATACAGCGCCATCCAAGGATTGGAGGCTCAACCCCACCACGGAGGCCACATATTCCCCGACGTTGGAGCCGCACATGGACTGAACCTCACACAATATTTGTGTCACCGGAACTCCGGACTCGTCTCGGGGTCTAAGTTCCGAACCATGTGAACCCGCAGATGCCGAACTTGATCGTTTATCGATCTTCGAGTTCAGCGCCGCAGACATCTTCCAACATTCGCCCTTTGGCGATGTGCTGAACTCATTAAAGAGCCTGTCCTTGGCGGGGGACTCACAGCCGAACTATGTTCGGTTCGAACTAGGGGCTGATGATGGAGAATCTTGCTTCCCACCCGCCACCCACTTCATAGCCACTGTCGAGGACTTAACCGACATGCTTGATTACGGCTCCGAAGACACCATCAGTACGGACGATGATGTCGATGAGGAGCAGGGCCAAAACCCGCCATTCACTGGACGACGGACGGCCACTTCTTCCTACGACGTATACATGGTGGATACGCCTAAAAAAACTAACAATGATGACAAAGAGGATCCAATTGAGGACAAACCTCCTGAGACACAGCCCATACGCCGGCATCAGCGGTGCCGCTCTAATTCACGTCATACAAAAGACAACAACACCGGCACCGGAGAAAACAATACCCCGGATGATGCCGAAGACAATGAAGATCCTGCTGGGGCAATCTCCGAACAGGATGAACGGGAAGACGGGCAAGTTAGCCCTGATGAACAGGCCATACACGAAGACTCGGAGGACAGTAATTATCTTCCGCCCTCCGAGGAAGAGGAGAGCCTCGGCAACGAGGATTTCATCGTGCCTGAGGAACCTCTCGAGCTGGAGCGCTTTAAACACCGGCTAATAGCCACTGCAAGGAGCCTGAAAAAGAAGCAGCTGCATCTTCAAGCGGACCAAGATCTGCTCAATGATAGATGGACCGAAGTCCTGGCCGCCGAAGAATACGGCCTTAGTGGCCGAGCCAAAAAGTACCCGAAGCGCAGATTGCTACCTCAGTTCGATGACGAGGCGCTGGAGCTCGTACCATCATCGCACAATGCGGCCGACCGACCACCACGCGGTCAGGATAAAGCGGCAATTCAAGCCGAACACCAGACCTCCCCACCTCGCCGTAAAGGCAATAATAAAATAGCTCGGGGTTGTACATATGACCTTCGACAGGACTTGGACGGTAGAGAAGGACACACAAGATCGATATACGGATCGCAAGAACGTGCCTCGCCACGCGACAACGGCTACCTATTCGTACGTGACAAACCTAGCCACGCCCGGGCCGAAAACCACAAACGGACTCCATCGGAGGTACGTCGCAGTGTGGCCCAATATAGAGGCGCCGCACACCCTCTTTCCTTCATAGACGAAGTAATGGAGCATGAATTCCCAGACGGGTTCAAACCCATGAATATCGAATCATACGACAGAACAACGGATCCCGCGGTATGGATCGAGGACTTCCTCCTCCATATCCACATGGTCCGCGGAGATGACCTTCATGCCATCAAATACCTACCACTAAAACTCAAAGGACTAGCTCGGCACTGGTTAAACAGTCTGCCGGAAAATTCTATTGGCAGCTGGGAAGATTTGGAAGACGCCTTTCGCGACAACTTCCAAGGAACATATGTCCGGCCACCGGATGCCGATGACTTAAGCCACATTGTCCAGCAGCCAGGAGAGTCAGCCAGGAAGCTCTGGACTAGGTTCTTAGTTAAAAAGAACCAAATCGTCGACTGTACGGACGTGGAAGCCCATGCGGCCTTCGAACACAGCGTCCGGGATGAATGGCTTGCCCGCCACCTCGGTCAAGAAAGACCTAAATCCATGACAGCCCTTACCACTCTAATGACCTGCTTTTGCGCGGGAGAAGACAACTGGCTCGCTCGTAGAAGCAACAGCGTCAGCGACCCGGGCACTTCCGAAATTCGAGATGGTAATGGCAAGCCACGACGCAGCAAACACAAAAGTCGCAACGATAATGAAAGATCACGCGACACAGCGGTCAACGCCGGATTCAGCAGTCTCAAATCCGGTTAACGAAAAAAGCCATTCAAGGCGAACAGAGACAGGCCATCCAATCTAGACAAGATATTGGATCGACCCTGCCAGATTCACGGCCACCCCGATAAACCAGCTAATCATACCAACAGAAGCTGTTGGGTCTTCAAGCAGGCTGGCAAGCTCAACGCTGAACACAAGGGGAGGAGGCCGCCCGATGATAGGGACGACGAAGAGATTCACCAACCAAATACAGTGGTCAGAAGCAATTTTCCCCCGAAGCAAAAACAGTAAACATGGTATACGTGGCACACACCCCTAGAGGTGAGCACACAAAACACTCCCTCCGTACAGGAGATCATCCTACGGCTACCTCAGCCGAACTACACAGCGGCCTTATCATGCCGCATACCACGTCGGCCATCACGCCGCTGGTCTCCATTCAACATGACCGATCAATGTCCATATTGGACTAGCAATTCGGCTTCTGTCGTTCGCCTAATATACCTTCGAAGTGGGTACCGCGCATACACAATTGTGCACTTGAAATACCCTGGGCACCGGCGGAAGCACAATACGGGGGTGCCTGCAACCCCACCCCCTATTTTTCTAACTGCCCTTTTTTCCTTTTTATTATCTCCTTCACAGGTAGCTCAAGGGCCGGTCACCCCGAGGACTCTACCAGAGTTCGGGTTCGCACAATCATCCAAGGGTTATTCCTATCAAGAAATCCCTTAACCGAGGACAGGCGGCGCAGACGTGCGACAGGAGGTCCAAAATAACTTTTTGTAGACTGAGCTCTCTATTCCGAGCATGTAAAGTGCCTTTTTCCTCAGCCTTCGATCCCTGGCATGTCAAATAGCCAGGGTTGCGGCTTTGTTATCTATAGAATAATTGGCATATCACTCAGCTCCCAGTAAACGTAACCAGTGTCCAGTATTGACTTTTTCCTAATCGATCCGAATTTTTGCTCCTGTGGTTGTTTTACGCACACACACCTCGGCGTAACTCGCCAGGGGCTCGGTATGGGAACAAATGAGTTGCCGGCAAGTCCAAACAGCTTTATAGCGTACTTCGGCGTCGTGAGTTTGGCCTTATATGCATCAGCTCCGAATCATGTCTTGGGTCAATAGTTGGGTTGCCCGGCTCCTGTGCTTGCTACCCTACGTTCCGCTCTATCGGCTAGGGTAGTAAAGGGAGAACTACTGCGATTGTGCTTCCGGTTCATCTGGTCAAGCACCCCAGTAGAGAAAGCCGAAAACTGACTGTCATGATGCGGCGAGAGCTGATCAACCACTCGACGACTTATCGGAATCTTTAGCGATTCTCTCCGTGTTATATGAAGGATCTTTTTCATATCATCTGTACAATGCATCATATTAAAAATAAGCTGCGTACATACCAGGGGCTATATCGTAGGCCCACCATAAAAATCCTATGGCTAAGTGAAAGTGTTAACGCCCTATAGTCGGATTGCCTGGTTTGCCGCATTGTCACCTCCTTCATGGACCAAGACGTTGGGTCAAGAGTGATCAAATGCTTTTCCGAACACCCCCGTACTTCCTACGAGGAGGCTAAAGCCGATGACTGAAAAACTTTCAGATTATATAAAAACGGCCGCACAGGAGGAACAAAAGCTTTCGAGCAAAACATAAAAATAGATTAAATATAAAATTGTCTTTTACAATTCCCTTACACCTCACTCGAATACTATGTCTTTCGAGCATTGACCCTCTATCAAACGGGCAGCCTCTAAGACGTCTTCAAAATAATGCTCCGGTGCGTGATGGTCCTTGCCCTTGGGTGGACTCTTCGCCGCAACATCGATGGCCTTCATCTTCCCCCAGTATGTCTTGACACGGGCAAAGGCCATCCATGCACCCTCAATGCACGCCGACCGCTTCACAGCGTCGATACGTGGCACCGCATCAACAAACGGCTGCACCAAGCCGAAGTAGCTATTCGGAACAGGCTCAGTCGGCCATAGCTGGATTATGACGTTCTTCATGGCAGCGCCGGATATCCTAAGAAGCTCGGCCCATTGGGACATCTGTTCATTCAGCAACAAAGGGCGCTTTGACGCGCCAAATTGTGACCAGAAAAGCTTCTCCATTGCATACCCCTCTCGCGCTTGGTAAAACTGCGCCGCATCGGAAGAACTCTTCGGCAAGTCTAAAAACTCGTCCAGAGAACTCAATGATAACCCACAAGTATAGGGGATCAATTGTAGCCTCTTTCGATAAGTAAGAGTGTCGAACCCAACAAGGAGCTAAAGGTAGAACAAATATTCCCTCAAGTTCTATCGACCACCGATACAACTCTACGCACGCTTGACATTCGCTTTACCTAGAACAAGTATGAAACTAGAAGTACTTTGTAGGTGTTTTTGGATAGGTTTGCAAGAATATAAAGAGAGTGTAAATAAAATCTAGGGGCTGTTTAGGTAAAGACACAACTAAATTAGTTTTAGTAAAGAGCTTTTTGTTACGAGAAAGTTATTTGTCCCTAGGCAATCGATAACTAGACCGGTAATCATTATTGCAATTTTATTTGAGGGAGAGGCATAAGCTAACATACTTTATCTACTTGGATCATATGCACTTATGATTGGAACTCTAGCAAGCATCCGCAACTACTAAAGATCATTAAGGTAAAACCCAACCATAGCATTAAAGCATCAAGTCCTCTTTATCCCATACGCAACAACCCCCTTACTCGGGTTTGTGTTTCAGTCACTCACGCAACCCACTATAAGTGAATCATGAACGTATTGCAACACCCTACAGCGGGGATCCCTCACGCTTGCGCGACACGAAGAGCACCATAGGACAGCACCAATAATAAAACATGCAACTCAAACCAATCTTGATCATCAAATGTGACACCCAAAATTTTATTTGGCCTTTTCAAAAAATTTATTTGACTTGAGGGAGGTGTTTTAAATTTTTCTTCAAAAGAACCCTCCCTTTCAAAATATTTTTTTCTTTATGGCAAGAGTTTTATTTGGATTCCCCCAAGACTTGATTTTGGGTCTTGGAGGTTCTTTCTTTTTAATTGGACTCAAACCAAAATACTTTTCACTTGGGAAAAATATCCTTTGAAAATTTCTTTGAAAATGCCCTATGGCTTTTGGAATGATCCTTTGCCTCTTTCAACAAATCTCTCTTGCCATGACCTTAGTGCAAATCCACTCTCATAAACCTTTCCTCATCTTTGAATCATGATTTACTTCAAATCCAGCAAGTTGAACCTCTCCATATAAATTTTCCCATTTATTTCTTATCAAAAACAATTTCTGCCTTATATCTTGATCCTTGGAGGTTTACAAAGGAACTACTCCTTCTGCTTTGATTTTTGCCCCAAACCAATTTCCCTTCCTAGTCCTTTGAACCCTCAACCAAGATCCATGAAGATCCACTGGTCTCCATTTCAAATTTTTCAAACTATACTTGCTGCAAGTTTGGACCAGATTTGCCAAATTTGATGAAATTCATTCAAATCCTTCTCCAAAAATTCTGAGAAAAATCAGGCAGCCTCTGGGTGCATTGAGAGGTCACCTCACCAAGTCCCAGCTCCAGGAAAAAAATTCTTCATACCATATCATTTCATCGAACACCTTCAGAGCACTGTCAATGTCATGTTCAGTCAAATTCAGTTAACAGTGTCTGAACCACTATCGTTTCTTCAGTGTCCGTTGCCAATCTCACCAATGCCCCGGCGTCGCCGTGTTCCCTGTCCCCTCCCCCTTGTCCTCTGCACCGCACGAGCGCCTGGAAGCTTGCGGACGTCGGCGACGAGCAGCAGGAGGTGCGCCGCCCCGTGACCGACGCCAGCGGCGGCTTTGCGGCCGTCAGAAGAGAGACGCAGCGCAGACGGCGCCGTCCGGCGCCGCCCAAGCCACCGGAGGTCGCCGCGTGGTCTTCCACTCCCCAGTGCGCGCTGCCACCGTCATCGTGAACCGCTGGGCGCGGAGCGCGCTCTCTGCCGCCGCCGTGCCAGTACGGCGACCCCGACGAAGACCGACGCCATTACGCCATGCCCGACCGAGTTTAGCAGTGGAACGGGACCAGTAACTCTCACTGGTGCTGCCTGGCCACCTAAACCCTCTGCCAAGCCACTGCCTCGCCGTAATCGCTCGCCGGAGATTCTCCGTTCACGGCCACCCCCTCGAGCTGCCTATAAATAGAGGCCCCGAGCTCCAGCTAGTACCCACACCACCTCTGCACTCCACCAAGACCCCGCCTAGCCACTGGAAGAGCCCCGAGGGAGTCTCCTTCCTCAACTTCGGCCGCCGCGACCCGCCACGGGATCCAGCTCGATTCGCTCCCGTGCATGCACCTCTGCCTCCCATCTCTTGCCAGTAGCTCTCTAGTGCATCCCTCCTTCTGACCCGCGCTTCAATTCGAAGTTTGCAGCACACCACCGGAGTTCCCCACCATCGCCCGAGCCGCCGTCCGCCGGAGAAAGTGTCGTCGTCGACGTGGTGCACCCCGACGCCCAAGTCCACCACCCACCGACGCGGAAGGACACGCTGATACTCTTGGTACACTCCGATCTCCCTGAATCGCCGTGGTTCGACGCCGGCGACCACCGTAGCCTTCGAGCGCCGGCGAGGTTTTTTCAAACCTGACATGTGGACCCCAACGTCAGCCTCTCTTCTTTCACCCCCGAAGCGTTTTCTATTGGCGCCTTCGGGCAGAGTACGTTTTCTCTGTGGGCTGGCGCGTTTCTATTCGAACCGTTTTCTGTTTTCTCAGTTAAGTCCCTGGATATTTTCTGTTTCATTACAGATGAGTCCCTGGACAGAAACCCTTATAACTTTTTAATAAAAAGTGATTTTTGAGTGATTCTTTTTTTGGCAGTCTTATAATTTTTTCTAGTTTTTTATGGGATTTATTTGGAAAACATATGGAACAATTTTTATGCACGCGTTGGTTTTCACGTTAGTATGCATTTTTCGCTATACCGTAGGTTCCGGGAGAGGTGACGGAGCCGCGAACTTCGCCGAGCTAGACTCCGACTTCTCCGAACCAGGCAAGCATGTTTGAATCTTTGATATGATAGGTGTTTTGCATGTTTGCGTGAAAGGTTGTGCATGGCATATGAGTATCGGTGAGTATCTCGTTGCATGCGAGGCAGCTACCCGTGTGTTCCAAAGTTACTGTGATATCTAATGAGAGATGGCCTAGTCATGTGGTGACATGAAGGGCAGTAAGGTGGTACTGTTGTAGCATGCCAGCCTTACGTCATCCGATTTATTTCCGACGTTAACGTGGACGGAATCACGTTATCGTTCTTCCCCCTTCCGTGCTACCACATGTTTTCTGCCAGAATGCGGTTTAGTAAGTTGGTAACCTCTTTCCGTGTACACACCAAACAGAGGGGCCGGGATGAGGGTTCCATGGCCCTGGATTAAAGCCAGTCATCCGGTCAGGGGGCATGGGTGTTTCCGGTTGGGACCGAGAGGGGGGCACCCCTTAGAGCGCGCGTATAGAAATTTGATCCCATGCTACGCGAGGTTGTAGCCTCCCCGTCTCAAGGTTTTTCTTGAACGTTGCCGAGGGTGATTCCTGGCTTCGGAATGTTGAATGGGTGTGTACTGGTTAGATGTGTTTCTTCCAAAACACCGTAAACGGAACTAGTCCCCGTGACTACTGATATCCGTTGGCTGTGGTTAAAGTACAAACTCTGCAGAGTCAAATCCTTCCGAGTCATCGTATCCAAGGTCAAGTATCGTGATCAGTGTATCCATATCTATGTCAAGTCCTCGTGGTATTATCCCCGGTAACCAAACTTGAGTGGTAGACTTGGTTAAACATTTTTCCTAAGGATGGACTAACCCCTGTTATTTACCTTATACTTGATTATTCCTTTGTTATGATTTAAATTCTTGAGCTACTAAGGTATTAAGTTATGAAGCCCTTTATGTGATGTCGCTCAGACGTCCGACTGTGGTACTCTTGTTATTTACTCTTGATATAAGCCCTTTAAGTGATGTCGCTCAGACGTCCGACTGTGGCACTCTTGTTATTTACTTTTGATATAAGCCCTTTATGCGATGTCGCTCAGACGTCTGACTGTGGCATGCACTATCTTTTATTTTCTATTATAAGCCCTTTATGTGGTGTCGCCCTGACGCCCGACTGCGGCATTGTTATTCCTGCATTTTCCTCTCGAGGAGTCATTCAGACCCTCGTTTGGCACCCAGTATTTATTTTTGGATTTTGGGAGGTCTACCGCCCGACTTCTCTTTTATTTCCCATGCAGTATTATCTCTATTTCTGAGTGCACTTGTTAACCTGTTCAAATGCATCATGTTTACATTTGTTATATGTTATGTCCGAACTGTCTTGCGAGTACTTTCATAGTACTCACCTGGCTTGTTGATTTGGCCAGATGTTGACGAAGGCGACCTCTTGGATGAAGAGTTTGATAGTGAGTCCGACGCCTAGAGGAATCCCAGTCAGTCCCGTGCGATCCTGGATATTGGTCACTTGTATTATATACGCTTCCGCCACCTGCAATAGATCTCCTCGAGCTTCACCCCGACGCTCGAAGAGCTGTAGTTTTCAGGAGTCATATCACCCGCTCCGCTGTGATATTTCCACCACCGTTGTTATCGTGAGTTAGTAGTTATGCCACCCTATCCGCCGTTATGTTTTATCGGTGTACATGTAATAAATTGTTGAGAAGTCTCCGCTCGACCTTGTATTATATTCAGTACTCCTGGTATTTTTCTTCTGTGACCAAGATATTGTCTACCAGTGAGAAGGAATTCTTCTTTACTGGTCCGTAAAAGGGATTGGTCTCTCAATAAATATTTTATTGAAAAACCGGTCGTGACAAGCTTGGTATCAAAGCCAGGCTGACTGTAGGAAGCCACTAGGTGCGATCGCTAATCGGTTATTAGCGTCTTTTGCGCTTTTTCAGCATTTTGCAATTGTAGCTATTTTCTGTTGGTCATCATAAATTTATGACATGACTATTCAGAATTTTTGCCTACTTTTGCAGATGGCTGGCAGCAACTGCGAGACTCGGGTGTTCACAAACGTGCCCGACGGGTTTGTCAAACTCCTCGTCTCCATCACCAAGCTCGCAATCGGGCCAGCGACTCGTCCGGAGTTCACGCTTTACCAGCACAAGCTCAGCGACGACGTGTCTATGCACCAGGCCGTGGTGCAATTCAAGGGAGGACGTTCTGCGTCTCGCCACTTCCGTTTTGTGGGAAGGGCCATGCCTACGGAGAGGCATGCCATGCAGATGGTTGCCCGTGAGGCGATAGCTTGCCTTCGGGATATCCTTCCTATGATGAAGACTCGTCGCTACTGCTACCTCCCATGCCATGTGCCATACACTTGTCACTATGCATTCGCCTGCCATCGGGGAGAGCGAGATGAAGCCATCGAGATGGTTGTGGAGTATCTCAAGGCTCTGGAGGAGTCTTTCGACAACCTCATGGACGATCTTGTGGCTGCCCGGATGGACTTAGTTCGGGGCGGTCCTGCCTGCAGGAAGGAGCTTCTCCACACGGCACCGCCTCTGACATTCGTCTCGTCTTCAGCCTCTTATGCACCGGCCATTTTGGCCACTGCTCTCCGTCTGCCTACCACTGAGGAGTTCGACAGAGTCATCGCTCCTACTCCAGTCAGAGCTGCACCGCCTGCCACACCCGCGCTACCACCTATCGCACCCGCGCCATCACCGCAGCGTAGTGTTACGCGCCAGGAACCTGCTAGAGAGGAGGTGGAGGTTGAATCTCCTGTACCGCTGAGTCTTGCCCTCGGCAAGGGAAAGGACATCGTCACCATCTCCGACTGAGAGCGCGGAGTAGCCGCGCGTTATGTCTGCTTGTATGTTGTGTTTTATCTGTACGATAGTTTGTAGTAGTTGTGAACGCTGCTTTCCAGAGGAGTGTGCTAGTCTATATAACATGTCAGGATTGTGTACGCACATCCTGAGTGCTGTATCATGTGTTTGCTTTTCGCGTGTAAGATTGTGTTATGCAATTCGTCTCCGTGCGAAATCGTTTATGCTTTCTTGAAAAATCTTGAGGTCTTTTAAATTTTTGCCTTTGCAAGATTTTCCTTGTGCCACACAGTTCTTCTCATGAGTGTTGCAAAATAATACCCCAGACTGGAAAAATGTCTCGTCCGTGGACTCGTTCCATGCCCAATCAGCCAGAAGAAGTTTATGGGACACAGACTAGCAACAACTTCACTCAGGGACAGTCCAGTCAACAGGACAGCGAAGCAGCCCTGTCTCAAGTATGCCGTCTCTTCGAACAAAGCCAGCAACAACACCAAGAGATGATGAATCACGTCATCAATATGGGAAATCACCGTGAGCCGTACCAACCCCACTCCAAGTTATCTGAGTTACAAAATACTCGCCCTCCAACTTTTGCTCACACTGATAGGCCGTTGGAAGCCGATGACTGGCTTCGCGACATCGAGAGGAAGCTGATTATTGCTCAGTGCTCAGATAATGAGAAGGTGCTTTATGCACCACACTACCTTACTGGAGCAGCTGCAGCATGGTGGGAAAACTTCCTACACATGCATCCCAGTGAACACAACATCACCTGGGAAGAGTTCAAGGAAGGCTTCCGTGGGGCACACATCCCCCGAAGCATCATAAAAATCAAGAAGAGAGAATTTGATGACCTCAAGCAAAGAGGCATGTCAGTGACCGAATACAACGGTCAGTTTACCCAGCTATCTCGTTATGCCTACGACGAGCACATGACAGAGAACAAGAGGATGGAAAAGTTCTTGGACGGCCTGGCACCGGCACTAAGATGCCAACTGGTTGTACACACTTTCCCGGATTTTAAGACTCTGGTTGACAAGGCCATTACCTTGGAGAATGAGCGCTGTAGCCTGGAGGATATCCGTAAGCGAAAGAGGGATAAGACGACCCTTGCTCGCAACAACCGAAGCAAGACGGATGTTCAGAGGACTGAAGCAAGGAAATCCACAACTACTGCTGTAAGGCCAACCAGACAGTTTCATTCCAGGGACAAGGACTTCTCATACCATCCAGGGGTCACATGCTATGCTTGTGGTGAAGAAGGGCACTATGCTAAACAGTGCCCAAAGCCGAGGAACTCGGCCCCCAAGCCAAACAATGGTGGGAATAATCCAGCCCCCAAGCGCAACAATTTCAATCCCAACAACAACCACAGGAAGGGTCACCTAAACCATGTGACCAGGGAAGAAGCGCAGAACGCCCCAGACATCGTGCTCGGTACGTTCCCTGTCAACACAGTACCTGCCACGGTTTTGTTTGATTCTGGAGCTTCCCATTCGTTTGTTTCGAAGAGTTTTGTTTTGCAACATGGTTTTTCGATACTTCCCTTGGAAAAAATTATGGTCATTAAGTCCCCCGGAAATAAGCAAATCGCTCAGAGTTACTGCCAAGGAGTGATCATTGAGTTTGAAGGACTACAGTTCCAAGCTAATCTCATCGTGTTGGAAAATAAAGGACTGGATGTCATTTTTGGGATGGACAGGTTGACCACCAACAAAGGATTCATTGACTGTTTCAATCGGACCGTGATTCTCACTCACCATCACGGCAAGACAATAAAGGTTACAGCTCAAGAAAGGCCCCGGTCACGGCAACCAAAGCTGAACAAAGTGGACATTTCAGAACTGAGAAAAGTTCTAGTGGTATGCGAGTTTCCTGGCATATTTCCTGAAGAACTACCAGGTATGCCACCAGACCGAGAGATAGAATTCAGCATCGAACTAGCACCTGGCACCGCTCCCATCTATAAGAAACCTTATAGAATGGCACCCTCAGAATTGGTGGAGTTGAAGAAGCAGATAAAGGAATTATTGGACAAAGGATTTATTCGAGCCAGCTCCTCACCATGGGGTTCGCCAGTATTATTCGCCAAGAAAAAGGATGGGACACTGAGACTGTGTATAGACTATCGAGCTCTCAATATGGTCACCATCAAAAACAAATATCCGATGCCACGGATAAATGATTTGTTTGACCAGCTCGCACAAGCCAAGGTGTTCTCAAAAATTGATTTGAGATCGGGATATCATCAATTGAAAGTACGGACAGAAGATATCCCTAAAACAGCATTCACCTCCAGATACGGATTATATGAATTCACAGTGATGCCTTTTGGACTAACGAACGCCCCCGCATATTTCGTCCACCTCATGAATAAAGTGTTCATGAAATTCATGGACAAATTTGTTGTGGTGTTCATCGACGATATTCTGGTTTACTCAAGGACACCGGAAGAGCATGCTGAGCATCTCAGAATTGTTTTGGGAGAATTAAGGAAACATCAGTTGTATGCCAAATTTAGCAAGTGTGAATTTTGGCTAAGGCAAGTTGGTTTCCTAGGCCACATATTAAACCAAGAAGGCGTGGCCGTAGACCCAGAGAAAGTCAAAGCCATACTTGACTGGAAGCCACCCGCCAACGTGACAGATGTGCGGAGTTTCCTGGGAATGGCCCGATATTACAGAAGATTCATTGAAGGATTCTCCACTGTGGCAAAGCCTATAACACAGTTGCTCAAGAAAGACAAGAAATTTGTATGGACGGAAGCATGCGAGAAAAGCTTCCAAGAGCTCAAGGAGAAACTAACAACCGCACCGGTCCTAACTGTGCCAGATATACACAAGAGTTTTGAAGTATATTTGTGACGCGTCCCGAAAGGGCCTTGGGTGTGTACTAATGCAGGATGGCAAAGTCGTTGCGTATGCCTCTAGGCAGCTGCGAAAACATGAGGAAAATTACCCAACACATGACTTGGAGCTAGCAGCAGTCATACATGCACTCAAGGAGTGGAGGCACTTTCTGTTGGGAAATCGCTGTGAAATATATACGGACCATAAGAGCCTTAAATATATTTTCACGCAACCAGAGTTAAACTTACGCCAACGACGCTGGTTGGAATTGGTCAAGGACTATGATGTCGGTATTCACTACCGTCCAGGGAAAGCAAATGTAGTGGCTGATGCCCTTAGTCGAAACCCCAGCCCGGACAACGACGGCCCGCAAAACTTGAGGCCTGAGTTTCAGCAAGAGTTCGCTAGGCTCAACATGGTGTTAGTCTCTGAGGGCACCGTATCAAATCTGGAGATACAACCCACCCTAGTGGAACAAATTAAGATGGCTCAACAGGGACATCCCAGCATCGAAGGTATAAAAAAGAAAATGAACCTTGGTAAGGCTTCAGAGTTCGTCACAGACGGTGAAGGAATATTATGGTACGGAGACAGACTTTGCGTACCTAACATTGAGGAACTCAAGCAACAAATCCTAACCAAAGGCCACACCGCTCCATACTCGATCCACCCTGGAGGAACCAAAATGTACAAAGACATTCAGGAGAGATTTTGGTGGCACGGTATGAAAAGGGATATAGCCGCATTTATTGCTTGTTGCGATTCATGTCAGCGCATCAAGGCCGAGCATCAAAAGCCAGCAGGGCTACTCCAGCCAAACAGGATACCGGAGTGGAAATGGGATGAAATAGGAATGGACTTCATCATCAGACTACCTCGATCACAACGCGGAAATGACGCCATATGGGTCATCACAGACCGACTAACCAAGGTTGCTCATTTCATTCCCGTGAAGACTACCTACTCCACACAAAGGCTGGCCAAGCTTTATCTCTCTCGTATAGTTTGTTTGCATGGAGTCCCAAAGACTATAATATCCGACCGAGGCACCCAATTTGTCTCCAAATTTTGGGATCACCTGCAACAAGCTCTGGGCACGCAACTAGCTTTCAGTACAGCGTACCACCCTCAGACTGATGGACAAACGGAACGTGTGAACCAAATCCTAGAGGACATGCTGAGAGCCTGTGTGCTCACCTATGGATCCAGTTGGGAGGAAAGTTTGCCATATGCCGAGTTTGCCTACAACGACAGTTACCCAGCCACCTTACAAATGGCACCCTTTGAAGCATTGTACGGACGGAGGTGCCGTACCCCACTGAATTGGTCAGAAACAGGTGACAGTCGTATCTTCGGCGTAGACATGCTCAAGGAGGCCGAGGAGAAAGTTAAACAGATCAGGGACAGACTCAAGACAGCACAGAGCCGACAAAAAGAGCTACTACGATCAAAAGCATCGTGAGGTCAGCTTTGAACCCGGTGATTCCGTATACCTCCGAGTATCTCCTATGAGGGGTCTGCAACGGTTCAAAATTAAGGGGAAGCTAGCCTCGAGATTTATTGGACCATTCTGTATAATTGCACGAAGAGGCACGGTAGCCTACCAATTAGACCTACCCAAGGAGCTGCCAGACGTTCATGACGTGTTCCACGTCTCACAATTAAGAAAATGTGTAAGTAACTCGGAGAAGCATGTATCTCATGAGAGCATTGATGTGCAACCAGATCTCACCTACAGAGAGCGGCCAGTAAAGATACTGGAAGAATCTGAACGGAGGACCCGTCAGAAAACGACAAAAATTTTCAGAGTTCAGTGGAGCAACCACACTGAGGATGAAGCTACATGGGAAAGGGAAGATTTGCTTCAGGCAGAATATCCATATCTATTTGAGGATCAGCTGAAATCTCGAGGACGAGATTTTCCTAAGGGAGGTTTGTTGTGACACCCAAAATTTTATTTGGCCTTTTCAAAAAATTTATTTGACTTGAGGGAGGTGTTTTAAATTTTTCTTCAAAAGAACCCTCCCTTTCAAAATATTTTTTTTCTTTATGGCAAGAGTTTTATTTGGATTCCCCCAAGACTTGATTTTGGGTCTTGGAGGTTCTTTCTTTTTAATTAGACTCAAACCAAAATACTTTTCACTTGGGAAAAATATCCTTTGAAAATATCTTTGAAAATGTCCTATGGCTTTTGGAATGATCCTTTGCCTCTTTCAACAAATCTCTCTTGCCATGACCTTAGTGCAAATCCACTCTCATAAACCTTTACTCATCTTTGAATCATGATTTACTTCAAATCCAGCAAGTTGAACCTCTCCATATAAATTTTCCCATTTATTTCTTATCAAAACCAATTTCTGCCTTATATCTTGATCCTTGGAGGTTTACAAAGGAACTACTCCTTCTGCTTTGATTTTTTCCCCAAACCAATTTCCCTTCCTAGTCCTTTGAACCCTCAACCAAGATCCATGAAGATCCACTGGTCTCCAGTTCAAATTTTCAAACTATACTTGCTGCAAGTTTGGACCAAATTTGCCAAATTTGATGAAATTCATTCAAATCCTTCTCCAAAAATTCTGAGAAAAATCAGGCAGCCTCTGGGTGCATTGAGAGGTCACCTCACCAAGTCCCAGCTCCAGGAAAAATTTTCTTCATACCATATCATTTCATCGAACACCTTCAGAGCACTGTCAATGTCATGTTCAGTCAAATTCAGTTAACAGTGTCTGAACCACTGTCGTTTCTTCAGTGTCCGTTGCCAATCTCACCAGTGCCCCGGCGTCGCCGTGTTCCCTGTCCCCTCCCCCTTGTCCTCTGCACCGCACGAGCGCCTGGAAGCTTGCGGACATCGGCGACGAGCAGCAGGAGGTGCGCCGCCCTGTGACCGACGCCAGCGGCGGCTTTGCGGCCGTCAGAAGAGAGACGCAGCGCAGACGGCGCCGTCCGAAGCCGCCCAAGCCACCGGAGGTCGCCGCGTGGTCTTCCACTCCCCAGTGCGTGCTGCCACCCTCATCGTGAACCGCTGGGCGCGTAGCGCGCTCTCTGCCGCCGCCGTGCCAGTACGGCGACCCCGGCGAAGACCGACGCCATTACGCCATGCCCGACCGAGTTTAGCAGTGGAACGGGACCAGTAACTCTCACTGGTGCTGCCTGGCCACCTAAACCCTCTGCCAAGCCACTGCCTCGCCGTAATCGCTCGCCGGAGATTCTCCGTTCACGGCCACCCCCTCGAGCCGCCTATAAATAGAGGCCCCGAGCTCCAGCTAGTACCCACACCACCTCTGCACTCCACCAAGACCCCGCCTAGCCACTAGAAGAGCCCCGAGGGAGTCTCCTTCCTCAACTCCGGCCGCCGCGACCCGCCACGGGATCCAGCTCGATTCACTCCCGTGCGTGCACCTCTGCCTCCCATCTCTTGCCAGTAGCTCTCTAGTGCATCCCTCCTTCTGACCCGCGCTTCAATTCGAAGTTTGCAGCACACCACCGAAGTTCCCCACCATCGCCCGAGCCGCCGTCCGCCGGTGAAAGTGTCGCCGTCGACATGGTGCTCCCCGACGCCCAAGTCCACCACCCACCGACGCGGAAGGACACGCTGATACTCTTGGTACACTCCGATCTCCCTGACTCGCCATGGTTCGACGCCGGCGACCACCGCAGCCTTCGGGCGCCGGCAAGGTTTTTTCAAACCTGACATGTGGACCCCCACGTCAGCCTCTCTTCTTTCACCCCCGAAGCATTTTCTGTTGGCGCCTTCGGGCAGAGTACGTTTTCTCTGTGGGCTGGCACGTTTCTATTCGAACCGTTTTCTGTTTTCTCAGTTAATTCCCTGGATATTTTCTGTTTCATTACAGATGAGTCCCTGGACAGAAACCCTTATAACTTTTTAATAAAAAGTGATTTTTGAGTGATTCTTTTTTTGACAGTCTTATAATTTTGTCTCGTTTTTTATGGGATTTATTTGGAAAATTTTTGGAACAATTTTTATGCACGCGTTGGTTTTCACGTTAGTATGCATTTTTCGCTATACCGTAGGTTCCGGGAGAGGTGACGGAGCCGCGAACTTCGCCGAGCTAGACTCCGACTTCTCCGAACCAGGCAAGCATGTTTGAACCTTTGATATGATAGGTGTTTTGCATGTTTGCGTGAAAGGTTGTGCATGGCATATGAGTATCGGTGAGTATCTCGTTGCATGCGAGGCAGCTACCCGTGTGTTCCAAAGTTACTATGATCTCTGATGAGAGATGGCCTAGTCATGTGGTGACATGAAGGGCAGTAAGGTGGTACTGTTGTAGCATGCCAGCCTTACGTCATCCGATTGATTTCCGACGTTAACGTGGACGGAGTCACTTTATCGTTCTTCCCCCTTCCGTGCTACCACATGTTTTCTGCCAGAATGCGGTTTAGTAAGTTGGTAACCTCTTTCCGTGTACACACCAAACAGAGGGGCCGAGATGAGGGTTCCATGGCCCTGGATTAAAGCCAGTCATCCGGTCAGGGGGCATGGGTGTTTCCGGTTGGGACCGAGAGGGGGGCACCCCTTAGAGCGCGCGTATAGAAATTTGATCCCATGCTACGCGAGGTTGTAGCCTCCCCGTCTCAAGGTTTTTCTTGAACGTTGCCGAGGGTGATTCCTGGCTTCGGAATATTGAATGGGTGTGTACTGGTTAGATGTGTTTCTTCCAAAACACCGTAAACGGAACTAGTCCCCGTGACTACTGAAATCCGTTGGCTGTGGTTAAAGTACAAACACTGTAGAGTCAAATCCTTCCGAGTCATCGTATCCAAGGTCAAGTATCATGATCAGTGTATCCATATCTATGTCAAGTCCTCGTGGTATTATCCCCGGTAACCAAACTTGAGTGGTAGACTTGGTTAAACATTTTTCCTAAGGATGGACTAACCCCTGTTATTTACCTTATACTTGATTATTCCTTTGTTATGATTTAAATTCTTGAGCTACTAAGGTATTAAGTTATGAAGCCCTTTATGTGATGTCGCTCAGACGTCCGACTATGGTACTCTTGTTATTTACTCTTGATATAAGCCCTTTAAGTGATATCGCTCAGACGTCCGATTGTGGCACTCTTGTTATTTACTTTTGATATAAGCCCTTTATGCGATGTCGCTCAGACGTGCGACTGTGGCATGCACTATCTTTTATTTTCTATTATAAGCCCTTTATGTGGTGTCGCCCTGACGCCCGACTGCGGCATTGTTATTCCTGCATTTTCCTCTCGAGGAGTCATTCAGACCCTCGTTTGGCACCCAGTATTTATTTTGGGATTTCGGGAGGTCTACCGCCCGACTTCTCTTTTATTTCCCATGCAGTATTATCTCTATGTCTGAGTGCACTTGTTAACCTGTTCAAATGCATCATGTTTACATTTGTTATATCTTACGTCCGAACTGTCTTGCGAGTACTTTCATAGTACTCACCTGGCTTGTTGATTTGGCCAGATGTTGACGAAGGCGACCTCTTGGATGAAGAGTTTGATAGTGAGTCCGACGCCTAGAGGAATCCCAGTCAGTCCCGTGCGATCCTGGATATTGGTCACTTGTATTATATACGCTTCCGCCACCCGCAATAGATCTCCTCAAGCTTCACCCCGACGCTCGAAGAGCTGTAGTTTTCAGGAGTCATATCACCCGCTCCGATGTGATATTTCCACCACCGTTGTTATCGTGAGTTAGTAGTTATGCCACCCTATCCGCCATTATGTTTTATCGGCGTACATGTAATAAATTGTTGAGCAGTCTCCGCTCGACCTTGTATTATATTCAGTACTCCTGGTATTTTTCTTCTGTGACAATGATATTGTCTACCAGTGAGAAGGAATTCATCTTTACTGGTCCGGAAAAGGGATTGGTCTCTCAATAAATATTTTATTGAAAAACCGGTCGTGACATCAAATAACCCATAGGACAAAACGGATCTACTCAAACATCATAGGATAGCCATACATCATTGGGAAATAATATATAGCGTTGAGCACCATGTTTAAGTAGAGATTACAGCGGGTAAGAGAGAGGTTACACCGCTGCATAGAGGGGGAAGAGTTGGTGATGATGGCGGTGAAGTTGTTGGTGAAGATTGCGGTGATGATGATGGCCCCCGGTGGCACTCCGGCGCCACCGGAAGCGAGGGGGAGAGAGCCCCCTCCTTCTTCTTCTTCCTTGACCTCCTCCCTAGATGGGAGAAGGGTTTCCCCTCTGGTCCTTGGCCTCCATGGCGTGGGAGGGGCGAGAGCCCCTCCGAGATTGGATCTGTCTCTCTGTCTCTCTCTGTTTCTGCGTTCTGTCCTGCTGCCCTTTCACCGTCTCGTATATATATGGAGATCCGTAACTCCGATTGGACTGAAACCTTCGCCGTGATTTTTTACCAAAAATTAGCTTTCTTGCGGCTGAAGAAGGGCATCAACCGCCTTACGGGTGGCCCACGAGGGTCAGGGGCACGCCCAGGGGGGCAGGCGCGCCCCCTGCCTCGTGGCCACCTCGGGCACCGTTTCGCGTTGATCTTTCTCCTAGATTTTCCAAATATTCCAAAAATAAGTTCCTCCCGTTTGGATTCCGTTTGATATGGATATTCTGCGAAACCAAAAACATGCAACAAACGGGAACTGGCACTGGGCACTGGATCAATATGTTAGTCCCAAAAATAATATAAAAAGTTGCCAAAAGTATATGAAAGTTGAATAATATTGGCATGGAACAATCAAAAATTATAGATACGACGGAGACGTATCACTCAACACTTGGTTAAGCTGAGCATAGTTCGGATCGCCGAACATAGTCTGAAGCAAAAAAGGGCTTACCGGCCGCAATCTCCCCAGCTTGCCGGATCTCCTCACGGGCTGCTCTGGATTCAGACCGCGCTTCTCTCGCCTCTCGTAAGGCCTTGTCAAGTTCAACCATTTTGGCTTCATTCTCCTTCTCAAGAAATTCACAGCGGCTAGTAGCATTTTTTAGTTCGAGCGCCATCGTGGATATTTTCTCCTCGTCTTGGCGCCGAGCAGCTTGTTCGGCCTTTAACTCAGCCGATGCCTTTTCTGCAACCGCATTACTAAATCAGGCCTGCTCCTTGGCCCGGGCCAGCTCCGCCGGAAGAATCTCAAAGGCGGCGGCACCATCTCCAGCCATGCATATCCCAGTATGCAACTTTCAGCGTCATGTGTATATTACAAACATGTATGTGTACGGATTGCTCCGAATACATACCTTGCGACTCGTCAAGACGCATATTGATGAACACAATGTCATCCCCTACCACATCAAGCTTCCGCTGCAGCTCGGCAATATCCGTAGCCTGCGAAGTTGCCAGGGGAGAAGCAGCCTGTGTTCCACTTAACCAGATTAGTCCTTGAGTGTTTCTTCTTGATCCTCCGTTCGCCTCCCATGGGAAGCCAACCTGAGTCTCGGAGGCTACTACCTATACACGGGTGCATTTTTGCAAATAAAATATAGTTGAAAATATTACATCACAAACCTCGAAGCCTCTTAGCAGGCTCATGAAGGCTTCATTCAATCCGCTCTTCGCGGACAGAATCTTCTCAACCACCATACCCATCAAGGTATGTTGTTCCTCCGAGACAGATGCTTTTCGCAGCATATCCCTCAACATATCCGGCGCCGCCGGGTCTCCGGAAGCCGTTGTAGGAGCACGACCATCCTTTGAAGGAACCCGTTCACCCGTCTCTAGAATCATCGTTGGCTGAAAACCGGATAGTCCGGGGCCTTCATTGTTAGCCCCCGAATCCCGGACGACCGGAGGTCCACCTTCGGGTACTGCCTCTTTCATCCCCCATGCCGCTTGTTGATCAAGAAAAACCCTCCGAGATGACACTTCGGAGTCGTCCGCCTTATTGGGCGAGGAGGTCGGGGGAGGCGTCTCGCTTTCCATCATCTCTGGGAGGAGATCTCCCGAAGAAGAGGATTGCCCAGGAAAACTCTGTGCTGAACTATAAAAATACACAGGCACGTTACATGTCTCTTCGGTAACAGGAAAGGAACGGGATGCGATCAACGCACCCCGGGTTCACTTACGATTTGGTCAAAGGATTGTCCTCACGACGGAGCTGTTCAATGGCGTCGCCTTCCAATCCCGAGCCGCCCGACGGTGGCATCTTGCCCTTCTTGGGAGGCCACCCCTCCCAACCTTTGGAGGTGGCCCTTTTCTTCCTGAATGGGGAAGGGATACTTGCTTCTCCTTCGCCTTTGTCTTCGGGCGAAGAAATGTTGATTTCTCCGGACGCGGTATCTAATTAACCTCCGGAACGAAGGTCATCCCGGGTCTTCCCACTTTCCACCTTACCCTCCTCTACCAGCGCCTGGTACGGCGCTGGTACCAGCATCCTTGTTAACACGGGGTCCGCTGAGTCTTCGAGAAGAGGGGCCGGACACCTAATCCATTCCGCTTTCTTTATCCAGCCCTGGAAAAAGATGGTTTGCTTAGTGTCTTACCATAGGATACCTGATTAGGAGGTGTTCGGCGGACGGATACTTACCATGGTGTCCGGATGGTTGCAGTCAAGGCCGATGTCTTCGGTAGTATCTGGCCACTGTTTTCGTTTCCCAAAAAATAATTTCCACATTCCTTCGTGCGTAGTATCGATGAAGTGCTGAAGAGTCTGTGGCCCTTCTGGGTTAAACTCCCACATGCGGAGAGGTCGTCGCTGGCACCGCAGGGTCTGGCGGACCAGCATTACCTGGATAACGTTGACAAGATCGATATCCTTCTCAATGAGGCTTCGGATGCGGCTCTGCAGAGTCCGCACTTCGTCAACTGATCCCCAGTCCAACCCCTTATTAATCCATGATGCAAGCTGAATTGGGGGGCTGGATCGGAACGCAGGCGCAGCTGCCCACTTGGAACCACGGGGCTCGGTGATATAGAACCACTCCCGCTGCCATAAGTCGGAGGATTCTGTGAAGGATCCTTTTAGCCAAACGGCTCTGGTAAGCTTGCTCACTGAGGCCCCACCGCACTTCACCTGCTCCCCCTCTATCACTTGCGGCTTCACAGTGAAGGTCTTGAGCCACAAGCCGAAGTGTGGAGGAGTTCGGAGGAAGGCTTCGCACGTGACGATAAACGCCGAGATGAGAAGAACAGAGTTCGGGGCGAGATCGTGAAAATCTAGTCCGTAATAGAACATGATCCCCCGGATGAAGGATTAAGGGCAAACCCTAATCCTCAGAGGAAGTGTGAAACGAACACGACCCTCTCGCCGGATCTGGGCGGGGATAACCTGCCCTTTCGTGGGAAGCCGATGGAGGATTTCTGCGGTCAGATATCTTGCTGCCCGAAGCTTCGCGATATCCTCCTCTGTGACAGAAGAAGCCACCCACCGGCCTCGACGGCTGGATCCGGACATGACTGAGGCTTGCGGCAATTGAAACCTGGGTGTTGGAACTCGAGGTAGTAAGGGTTGAGGAAGAAGCAAGCGTGGAGAAGAAAGACGGGTCTGTACCCCTTTATAAAGGCTGTGAATATCAAACGCCTCCTCCTGGGCCTTAAAACTTGCCTATTCCCAAGGAGTTGTATCCTAAAGGCGGTTGGGTTACCCACATCCGTGTCGATAAAGAATCCCTTAATAAGGGGACACAATCTCTACTCGGATAAGACGTGCCAATGACAACCGCGTCTCGGAATGTGGGGCGGCAGGCGAGAAAACGATTCGAAATAATGACCGGACGGACATGATGTCATCTTGTAAAAAGTTGCCAGAGGATTGGACTTATAAATTATTATGCCCACTGTGGAAGTATATGCTACTTGTGTTGCAGAGCCGAACTCGATCGTCCGAAGACCATTGTGAAGTATACGGAAAGGGGGGAACCCGCCTTGCAATGCCGAAGACAAATCTGCGCGCCGGACTCCTCGTCATTGAAGCCAGGTTCAGGGGCTACTGATGTCTACTACGCAACCTTCTCCTTGTAGACGTTGTTGGGCCTCCAAGTGCAGAGGTTTGTAGGACAGTAGCAAATTTCCCTCAAGTGGATGACCTAAGGTTTATCAATCTGTGGGAGGCGTAGGATGAAGATGGTCTCTCTCAAGCAACCCTGCAACCAAATAACAAAGAGTCTCTTGTGTCCCCAACACACCCAATACAATGGTAAATTGTATAGGTGCACTAGTTCGGCGAAGAGATGGTGATACAAGTGCAATATGGATGGTAGATAAAGGTTTTTGTAATCTGAAAATATAAAAACAGCAAGGTAACTAATGATAAAAGTGAGCGTAAACGGTATTGCAATGCTAGGAAACAAGGCCTAGGGTTCATACTTTCACTAGTGCAAGTTCTCTCAACAATAATAATATAATTGGATCATATAACTATCTCTCAACATGCAACAAAGAGTCACTCCAAAGTCACTAATAGCGGAGAACAAACGAAGAGATCATGGTAGGGTACGAAACCACCTCAAAGTTATTCTTTCCAATCAATCCGTTGGGCTATTCCTATAAGTGTCACAAACAGCCCTAGAGTTCATACTAGAATAACACCTTAAGACACAAATCAACCAAAACCCTAATGTCACCTAGATACTCCAATGTCACCTCAAGTATCCGTGGGTATGATTATACGATATGCATCACACAATCTCAGATTCATCTATTCAACCAACACATAGAACCTCAAAGAGTGCCCCAAAGTTTCTACCGGAGAGTCAAGACGAAAACGTATGCCAACCCCTATGCATAGGTTCATGGGCGGAACCCGCAAGTTGATCACCAAAACTACATCAAGTGAATCACGTGATATCCCATTGTCACCACAGATATGCACGGCAAGACATACATCAAGTGTTCTCAAGTCATTAAAGACTCAATCCTATAAGATTACTTCAAAGGGAAAACTCAATCCATTACAAGAGAGAAGAGGGGGAGAAGAAACATAAGATCCAACTATAATAGCAAAGCTCGCGATACATCAAGATCGTGCCAAATCAAGAACACGAGAGAGAGAGATCAAACACATAGCTACTGGTACATACCCTCAGCCCCGAGGGTGAACTACTCCCTCCTCTTCATGGAGAGCGCCGGGATGATGAAGATGGCCACCGGTGAGGGTTCCCCCCTCCGACAGGGTGCCGGAACAGTGTCCCGATTGCTTTTTGGTGGCTACAGAGGCTTCCGGCGGCGGAACTCCCGATCTATTCTGCCCTCGATCGTTTTAGGGTATATGGATATATATAGGTGGAAGAAATACGTCAGGGGAGCCACGAGGGGCCCACGAGGGTGGAGGGCGCGCCTAGGGGGTGGGCGCGCCCCCTGCCTCGTGCCTTCCTCGTTGCTTTCTTGACGTGGACTCCAAGTCTCCCGGGTTGCTTTCCTTCCAAAAATAACTTCTCCAGAAGGTTTCATTCCGTTTCGACTCCGTTTGATATTCCATTTCTTCGAAACACTGAAACAAGGGAAAAAATAGGAACTGGCACTGGGCTCTGGGTCAATAGGTTAGTCCCAAAAATAACATAAAAGTGCATAGTAAAGCCCATAAAACATCCAAGATGGATAATATAATAGCATGGAACAATAAAAAATTATAGATATGTTGGAGACGTATCAGCATCCCCAAGCTTAATTCCTGCTCGTCCTCGAGTAGGTAAATGATAAAAGAAAGAATTTTTGATGTGGAATGCTACTTGGCATAATTTCAATGTAATTCTTCTTAATTGTGGTATGAATATTCAGATCCGAAAGATTCAAGATAAAAGTTCATATTGACATAAAAATAATAATACTTCAAGCATACTAACTAAGCAATTATGTCCTCTCAAAATAACATGGCCATAGAAAGTTCATCCCTACAAAATCATATAGTTTAGTCATGCTCCATCTTCGTCACACAAAAATGCTCTCATCATGCACAACCCCGATGACAAGCCAAGCAATTGTTTCATACTTTAGTAATCTCAAACTTATAGACCCTCACGCAATACATGAGCGCGAGCCATGGACATAGCACTATGGGTGGAATAGAATATGATGATGGGGGTTATGTGGAGAAGACAAAAAAGGAGAAAGTCTCACATCAACGAGGCTAATCAATGAGCTATGGAGATGCCCATCGATTGATGTTAATGCGAGGAGTAGGGATTGCCATGCAACGGATGCACTAGAGCTATAAATATATGAAAGCTCAACAAAAAAAACTAAGTGGGTGTGCAACCAACTTGCTTGCTCACGAAGACCTAGGGCACTTGAGGAGGCCCATTGTTGGAATATACAAGCCAAGTTCTATAATGAAAAATTCCCACTAGTATATGAAAGTGACAAAACAAGAGACTCTCTATCATGAAGATTATGGTGCTACTTTGAAGCACAAGTGTGGTAAAAGGATAGTAACGTTGTCCCTTCTCTCTTTTTCCCTCATTTTTTTGGGACTTCTCTTTTTTTGTGGCCTTTCTTTTTTTTATTCCTCACTTGGGACAATGCTCTAGAAAATGATGATCATCACACTTCTATTTATTTACAACTCAATGATTACAACTCGATACTAGAACAAAGTATGACTCTATATGAATGCCTCCGGCAGTGTACCGGGATATGCAATGAACCAAGAGTGACATGTATGAAAGAGTTATGAACTGTGGCTTTGCCACAAATACTATGTCAACTACATGATCATGCAAAGCAATATGACAATGATGAATGTGTCATGATAAACGGAACGGTGGAAAGTTGCATGGCAATATATCTCATAATGGCTATGGAAATGCCATAATAGGTAGGTATGGTGGCTGTTTTGAGGAAGATATAAGGAGGTTTATGTGTGAAAGAGTGTATCATATCACGGGGTTTGGATGCACCGCCGGAGTTTGCACCAACTCTCAATGTGAGAAAGGGCAATGCACGGTACCGAAGAGGCTAGCAATGATGGAAGGGTAAGAGTGTGTATAATCCATGGACTCAACATTAGTCATAAAGAACTCATATACTTATTGCAAAAATCTACAAGTCATCAAAAACCAAGCACTACGCGCATGCTCCTAGGGGGATAGATTGGTAGGAAAAGACCGTCGCTCGTCCCCGACCGCCACTCATAAGGAGGACAATCAAAGAACACCTCATTTTCAAATTTGTTACATAACGTTTACCATACGTGCATGCTACGGGACTTGCAAACTTCAACACAAGTATTTCTGAAATTCACAACTACTCAACTAGCACAACTTTAATATCACTACCTCCATATCTCAAAACAATCATCAAGCATCAAACTTCTCTTAGTATTCAACACACTCATAAGAAAGCTTTTACTAGTCTTGAATACCTAGCATATTAGGATTAAGCACATTACCATGCTGTTTAAGACTCTAAAAATAATATACGTGAAGCATGAGAGTTCATCTATTTCTTCAAAATAAAGCCACCACCGTGCTCTAAAAGATATAAGTGAAGCACTAGAGCAAACAACAAACTACTCTAAAAGATATAAGTGAAGAACAATGAGTAGTCAAATAATTATGCAACTATGTGAAGACTCTCTAACATTTAAGAATTTCAGATCTTGGTATTTTATTCAAACAGCAAGCAAAACAAAATAAAATAAAATGACGCTACAATCAAAACACATATCATGTGGTGAATAAAAATATAGCTCCAAGTAAAGTTACCGATGAACGAAGACGGAAGAGGGGATGCCATCCGGGGCATCCCCAAGCTTAGGCTCTTGGTTGTCCTTGAATATTACCTTGGGGAGCCTTGGGCATCCCCGAGCTTAGGCTCTTGCCACTCCTCATTCCATAGTCCATCGAATCTTTACCCAAAACTTGAAAACTTCACAACACAAAACTTAACAGAAAATCTCGTGAGCTCCGTTAGCGAAAGAAAACAAAACACCACTTCAAGGTACTGTAATGAACTCATTCTTTATTTGTATTGGTGTTAAATCTAATGTATTCCAACTTCTCTATGGTTTATAAACTATTTTACTAGCCATAGATTCATCAAAATAAGCAAACAACACACGAAAAACAGAATCTGTCAAAAACAGAACAGTCTGTAGTAATCTGTAACTAACGCAAACTTCTGGAACTCCAAAAATTCTAAAATAAATTGGTGGACCTGAGGAATTTGTCTAGTAATCATCTTCAAAAATAATCAACGAAATAGCACTCTCTAGTAAAAAGTTGAAGCTAATCTCGTGAGCGCTAAAGTTTCTGTTTTTTACAGCATGATCATAAAGACTTCACCCAAGTCTTCCCAAAGGTTCTACTTGGCACAAACACTAATTAAAACATAAAACAACATCTCAACAGAATCTAGATGGATTATTTATTCCTAAACAGAACCCAAAATCAAGAAACTAAAATAAAATTGGGTTGCCTCCCAACAAGCGCTATCGTTTAACGCCCCTAGCTAGGCATGATGATTTCAATGATGCTCACAAAAAGATAAGAATTAAAACATAAAGGGAGCATCATGAAGAATATGAATAGCACATTTAAGTCTAACCCACTTCCTATGAATAGGGATTTTGTGAGCAAACAACTTATGGGAACAATAATCAACTAGCATAGGAAAGCAAAACAAGCATAACTTCAAAACTTTAAGCACATAGAGAGGAAACTTGATATTATTGCAATTCCTACAAGCATATGTTCCTCCCTCATAATAATTTTCAGTAGCATCATGAATGAATTCAATAATATAACCAGCACCTAAAACATTCTTTTCATGATCTACTTGCATAGAAATTTTACTACTCTCCACATAAGCAAAATTCTTCTCATTCGGAATAGTGGGAGTATCATAAGAGACTTGAATACTATAAATTGTTTCTACATTAAAAGAGTAATGTTCAGAAAAAGGGTAATCATAATCATGACAAGTTTTATAAATATAATAATCACTACTTTTTATAGCATAAGTTTCATCACAATAATCATCATAAGTAGCAACTTTGTTCTCATCATAATCGATTGAAACCTCTTCCAAGATAGTGGAATCATTACTAAATAAAGTCATGACCTCTCCAAATCCACTTTCATAAATATTATAAGATTCAACATCCTCCAAAATAGTGGGATCATTACTTCCTAAAGTTGACACTCTTCCAAACCCACTTTCATCAATATAATCATAATAGGTAGAAGGCATGCTATCATCATAACAACTTTGCATATCAAAACTTGGGAGGCTAAAAATATCATCTTCATTAAACGTAGCATCCCCAAGCTTGGGACAAACATTAATTTCAGCAAATATATTCTCAAACATGTCATCCTCATCAAACATTGCTTCCCCAAGCTTGGGCCTTTTCATATCATAAGCATAATCACTCTCATCATTAATAGTATGGATAGCACCAATAGTATAGCAATTATCATATTCTTCCAAGCAAGTGCCAAAAAGATTTTCAAGATCATAAGAAGTATCATTATCTTCCCAATCATAATCATCACAACAAGAAATAGGCATAACGAGATCATCATCAAGTGCATCATCTTCCACAATTATTTTTGATTCATTTTCATGAGGCACAACAATATAATAGGAGCAATATTATTTGGGAGAGATATATTTTTACCTCTCTTCCTTTTTCTTTTCTTCTTCTTCACCACATCGGGTGTGGGTTCAATCCTCTTTTTGGAGCTCCTTATTAATGAGATTGGTTGAATAGAAGGCTCCTCCTCGTTACCTGATTCATCATAAGAAATAATAGGAGAATATTGGGAAGTCTCTTCCCTTTCGTTAGTATTCTCTTCATCTTCTATTTGTGTTCTTTTCTTTATGTAATTGGCAATATAAGGATTTTCAATGCAATTCACCGCACAATACATATAAATTTCCTCTAGATCAAAATGAAGAACTCTATCAAGGGAAAATTCTGGAATATCCTTAGTTATACGTTTCATTTCTTCATAACCCATAAGCAAACTAAGTTCATTATAATGTGCAAGGGAAATCAAGTCATCACAATTTTTTGACACGATACGATCATGAAACAATTTGCATTGGGTACTGAAATGATCATGTTCATTGCAAAGTTCACAAGTACGGCTAAGAAAATTTAAATTTTCAGCACAAACATCTAGCCCTTCTTGCAACCATTTCGTTTCTAAATGCTTATGCTTCTTGCAATATCTATCTTCCCTATTTGGTGTGTACTTGCAAACCCAATGCACTCCACAAAAATTGACATGTTTATAGGAGACATTTTCGTCATAACTAGTGCAATCATCATTAGTACTATGGATATTCAAGGAGTTCATACTAACAACATTGCAATCATGCTCATCATTCAAAGATTTAGTGCCAAACATTTTATTGCATTCTTCTTCTAACACTTTGGCACAATTTTCCTTTCCATCATACTCACGAAAGATATTAAAAAGATGAAGCGTATGAGACAAACTCAATTCCATTTTTTTGTAGTTTTCTTTTATAAACTAAACTAGTGCTAAAACAAGAAACAAAAAGATTCGATTGCAAGATCTAAAGATATACCTTCAAGCACTCACCTCCCCGGCAACGGCGCCAGAAAAGAGCTTAGTTGACGGGGTGTGAGTGCCGCTTACCTAGCCTCCCAGGCAACGGCGCCAGAAAACAGCTTGATGTCTACTACGCAACCTTCTCCTTGTAGACGTTGTTGGGCCTCCAAGTGCAGAGGTTTGTAGGACAGTAGCAAATTTCCCTCAAGTGGATGACCTAAGGTTCATCAATCCGTGGGAGGCGTAGGATGAAGATGGTCTCTCTCAAGCAAACCTGCAACCAAATAACAAAGAGTCTCCTGTGTCCCCAACACACCCAATACAATGGTAAATTGTATAGGTGCACTAGTTCGGCAAAGAGATGGTGATACAAGTGCAATATGGATGGTAGATAAAGGTTTTTGTAATCTGAAAATATAAAAACAGCAAGGTAACTAACGATAAAAGTGAGCGTAAACGGTATTGCAATGCTAGGAAACAAGGCCTAGGGTTCATACTTTCACTAGTGCAAGTTCTCTCAACAATAATAACATAATTGGATCATGTAACTATCCCTCAACATGCAACAAAGAGTCACTCCAAAGTCACTAATAGCGGAGAACAAACGAAGAGATTATGGTAGGGTACGAAACCACCTCAAAGTTATTCTTTCCAATCAATCCATTGGGCTATTCCTATAAGTGTCACAAACAGCCCTAGAGTTCGTACTAGAATAACACCTTAAGACACAAATCAACCAAAACCCTAATGTCACCTAGATACTCCAATGTCACCTCAAGTATCCGTGGGTATGATTATACGATATGCATCATACAATCTCAGATTCATCTATTCAACCAACACATAAAACCTCAAAGAGTGCCCCAAAGTTTCTACCGGAGAGTCAAGACGAAAACGTGTGCCAACCCCTATGCATAGGTTCATGGGCGAAACCCGCAAGTTGATCACCAAAACATACATCAATAGAATCACGTGATATCCCATTGTCACCACAGATACGCACGGCAAGACATACATCAAGTGTTCTCAAGTCCTTAAAGACTCAATCCGATAAGATTACTTCAAAGGGAAAACTCAATCCATTACAAGAGAGAAGAGGGGGAGAAGAAACATAAGATCCAACTATAATAGCAAAGCTCGCGATACATCAAGATCGTGCCAAATCAAGAACACGAGAGAGAGAGAGAGAGAGATCAAACACATAGCTACTGGTACATACCCTCAGCCCCGAGGGTGAACTACTCTCTCCTCGTCATGGAGAGCGCCGGGATGATGAATATGGCCACCGGTGAGGGTTCCCCCTCCGGTAGGGTGCCAAAACCAAAACAGGGTCCCGATTGCTTTTTGGTGGCTACAGAGGCTTGCGGCGGCGGAACTCCCGATCTATTCTGCCCTCGATCGTTTTAGGGTATATGGATATATATAGGCGGAAGAAATACGTCAGGGGAGCCACGAGGGGCCCACGAGGGTGGAGGGCGCGCCCCCCCTGCCTCGTGCCTTCCTCGTTGGTTTCTTGACGTGGACTCCAAGTCTCCCGGGTTGCTTTCCTTCCAAAAATAACTTCTCCAGAAGGTTTCATTCCGTTTCGACTCCGTTTGATATTCCTTTTCTTCGAAACACTGAAACAAGGGAAAAAACAGGAACTGGCACTGGGCTCTGGGTCAATAGGTTAGTCCCAAAAATAATATAAAAGTGCATGGTAAAGCCCATAAAACATCCAAGATGGATAATATAATAGCATGGAACAATCAGAAATTATAGATACGTTGGAGACGTATCAGCTACTGAGGGAGTCCTGGACTAAGGCGTCCTCGGGCGTACGGCCTGTTAGCCATGGGCCGGGCTGATGGGCTGTGAAGATACGAAGACCGAAGACTGCACCCGTGTCCGGATGGGACTCTCCTTGGCGTGGAAGGCAAGCTTGGCGACCAAATATGTAGATTCCCTTCTTTGTAACCGACCTTGTGTAACCCTAGATCCTCCTGGTGTCTATATAAACCAGAGGACTTAGTCCGGAGCAGGGAGAAGATACTCATTACCTTAGTCATACAGGCTAGACTTCTAGGGTTTTGCCATTACGGTCTCGTGGTAGATCAACTCTTGTAATACTCATATTCATCAAGATCAATCAAGCAGGAAGTAGGGTATTACCTCCATAGAGAGGGCCCAAACGTGGGTAAACATTGTGTCCCCTGTCTCCTGTTACCATCGACCTTAGACACATAGTTCGGGACCCCCTACCCGAGATCCACCGGTTTTGACACCGATAGGCGCCCCAGGTGCGGGCGCCGATCTTGACGTGGCGCCGCCTGAGGCGCCGCTTGCTTGAGGCCCTGTGCGGAGTAGCTGCTTCTTCTTCTTGGGGATGGCCTCAGGAGGGTACTCGCCCTTGCTGTCGGGGTCATCGATTTCTGTAGCTTGGAGGGCGCGCTCGAGGGAGCACACCGCATCTCTTTCTTCGCAGGGGACTGTGATGATGCCACCACTTCCTGGCATCTTGAGGACGTTGTAGCCGTGGTGGGTCACCGCCATGAACTTGGCCAGGGATGGATACCCGAGGATGGCATTGTATGGCAGACGGATGTGGGCGACGTCAAAGTCAATGAGCTCAGTGCGGTAGTTGTCGCGCTGTCCGAAGGTGACTGGGAGGCGGACCTGCCCTATCGGGGTGGTGGAGCCATCGGTCACTCCTGAGAAAGGCTTGGTAGGCTGAAGCTGATCGTAGGGCACTTGAAGGTTGTCGAACATCTCGACGGACAAGACATTAAGCCCCGCGCCGCCGTCGATGAGGGTCTTGGTGACTTGCACGTTGCTAATGACGGGTGAACAGAGCATCGGGAGAGCACCAGCGGTGGCCGCGCACGTGAGCTGGTCTGCCGAGCTGAAGGTAATAGCACACTTGGACCACCTGAGCGGGCGTGTGCCTCGAGCTTGGGGAGGACTGCGTTCACCTCGCGAGCAAACTGCTTGAAGATGCGCTGTGAGGCTGGGGCTTGAGCTCCGCCCAGGATGCAAGCAATAGCACGCGGCTCCTGGAAGCCCCCAGCCCCCTCGTCTTGATGGTGGTCATTCCTTCTTGGTGGTGGCGGTAGTGTACGGAGCCCAGCGTTGCCCTGAGGACGGTCCTCGCGAGGCTGATCCCTCCAGGCACCTTCGCGAGGCCGATCCTGCCAGCGGTCCTCACGAGGTCGGTCGCGCCACTCCTGGCGTGGGCCTCGGTCATCCCAACATCCTCCGCCACGTCCTCCTCCTCGGCTGTAGCCCCGGTCGTTGCGCTCGGGGCATCAACCGAAGCGTCCATCGCGAATGGCCCTGAGCTCTTGACAGTCGTTTGGTGTTGTGGTTGTGCATGTTGTGGAAGGCGCGGAACGGTCGACTGCTCTTGGATGACTCAGGCAGGTCCCTGCCGTGCTTCGTGTCCGGCTTTGCCGCGAGTACGGCCGCTCCCTTGCGCTTCACGTCCTTGGCCTTGGCTTTCTTCTCCTCCAGGTCGGCAGCTAGGAGCTCGAGAAGGGAAAGGCGCCCTTCCTCAGCCCTTGCGCACTTGGTCGCCAGGTTGAACAGCTCCAGGGATGTGCACAGCTCCTCGTGGATGGCGAGCTCCTCCTTCATCTTGACGTCGCGGAGATGATGGCCTCGTCCGTCACCTTGGGGATCTTGAGACGAACGTTGTTGAAGCGTTGGATGTACTTCTGGAGGGTCTCCCTGGTTGTTTCTTGACGCGGCGCAGGTGACCCGCGACCGGAGGGCGGTCGCGAGTGCCCTGGAAGTTGGCGACGAAGCGGTCGCGCATCTCGTTCCAGGAGGAGATGGAGCCTGGAGGCAGTTTTAGGAGCCACGAGCGTGCGCCATCCTTGAGAGCCATGGGGAACCAGTTCGCCATGACTTTCTCGTCGCCATTGGCCGCCTCGATGCTCAGCTCATAGAGCTGCAGGAACTCTGCGGGGTCGGGGGTGCTGTCGTAGCGCGGAGGCAGGTCTGGCTTGAACTTGCCCGGCCAGGCGACGCTACGCAGCTCGGGGGTGAAGGTGCGGCAGCCCGCGGTGGTCACCGGGACTCTTTGCTGATGTGGGGCCTGGCCTTGACGTCCTCGCACCGCCATCACAGGCGGCACATGGTCTTGTCGTAGCGGCACCGGGAGAGCAGGAGCGTTTTCTTGCGGATGAGGGACTTCTTGGCAGCTTCCTTCTTCGCGTACGGGTGCCCGACGCGGTGGATCGCGTACGGGTGCCCGACGCGGTGGATCGCGTCGGGGGGCCGCACGCCTTGGCACCAGGGCGCCGTCTTGGGGCAGATGTGGTGGAGGCGCTCCATGAGCCACGTCGCCCGCAGCTGGCGGAGGGCGAGGCAGCGAGAGGGACGGCACAGGGGAGACCCCTGCGGCACTGACAAGCTCGGCGATGCGGTCGAGCTAGTCCTCGTAGAGGTCATCAATGGGGCGGTAGCGCAGGAGTTCGCGCGCCATCCACAGTGCGGCCTGCGCGTTCGTGGGAGCACGACGGGCGTGGGATGACGAGCCGGCCAGGGTCAGCGACGGAGTGGCGGTGCGGCCATCCCGCCGTACCGAAGGGTGCCGCGAGGAGGCTTGCTGTTCGTTCCCCGCTGGTACGGTGACAGCGTTGGTGGCAGGCGACTGAGAATGACGGGGTGGCCCACCGACGGCAGCCGTCTGAACGGCGCGGGCGGCCCGCCGCTTAGCGCGAGCTCGGCGAGCGTCTGCCATGGAGACGACGAGGAGACGGGACGCGGATCGACGGAAGGAAAGCTCCGACACACCCCTACCTGGCGTGCCAAATGTCAGATCTCGGGTTTCGGCAAAACCCTCAAGGTTCGAACACTGGGGTGCGCACGAAGATCTCCCCCTACCAAATCACGCCCTCAATCTCACTACGATCTCAAAGTCTAGCTCGACGAACTCGCAACACAAGAGACACAAGATTTATACTGGTTCTGGCCACCGTTGTGGTGTAATACCCTACTCCAGTGTGGTGTGGTGGACTGCCTCTCGGGCTGAGGATGAACAGTACAAGGGGAAGAACAGCCTCCTGAGGCGAGGTGTTCTTGTGCTTGGTGGGTGTGAGGATGAGTTGGATCTAGTCCAAGATGAGATGGTTGAGGCTCAGTTCGAGTTGAGTTCTACTATGGTGGCTACTCCTATTTATAGAGGCCCTGGTCCTCTCCCCAAATATTGAGCGGGAAGGGAGCCAACAACGGCCAATTTGAAAGGGGACAGCTAGTACAAGCTATCCTGACAAAAGTAGTCTTCGCCTGCCAAAGGCTCTGGTGGTGACGCCGCCTTGGGCTCCATGGTGACCTCCGTCTTGCTGTCCTGCTGGTCTTGGTCTCGTTGCACCGATATGGAAACCTTTGCTTGATGCCTTGGTACTCCTCGCCTGCGCTTGCCTCCTTAGCACCAAAGAGGAAGCAAGGACACTGCGCACGCTGGCGCCCGCCTGGTCTCGATCGTCATGGCTCACGTCATTGGAATCTCGCGAGGTTTGCCTTGCCTTGATCTCTCCGCCCCTCGCGAGCCAGCCTGGTGAAGGCGCCCCCGAGGAGGTCTTGTGGCATCCGCCTCACGAGGCTTGGCCCCTCGCGAGGGTATCGAATGCTTGTTGGTGAAGATGGGCCGTACGGGCCCGCTCGAAGAGCCACGCCTTGGGCCGCAGGCAGGCAAGTCTGGGGACCCCCATTCCCAGAACGCCGACAGCGTTGGGCTCTAACTAAACCCGAGCAAGGCGTTGGGCTCTAACTGAACCCGAGCGAGGCATTGGGCTCTAACTGAACCCGAGCGATTGCACTACAGGCTACGCGTTACTGAACCCGAGCGATCGATCGATGGCTCTTAACTGAACCCGATCGAGCGACTCCTTCGCTACTGCTGCTAACTGAAGCCGATCGATGCTGCCTCTGGATGAACAGTGAGTGTTGCTGGGGGGGTTTGGATGAACAGTTCCCGATGGGGGTGGATGAACAGGACCCCGTGGTGTTGCCTCTGGATGAACAGGACCCCGATCGATCGAGCCGGTTGGGGCTGGATGAACAGGACCCCGTGGAGGGCTGGATGAACAGGACCACCCCGTGGAGGGCTGGATGAACAGTAGACGGTGGAGGGCTGGATGAACAGTAGCCCGTGGAGGGGTGGTTGAACAGGAGCCCGTGGAGAGGGCTGGTTGAACAGTAGCGCGCGGTGGAGGCTGGATGAACAGGAGCCCGTGGATGAACAGTCGCGGGTGGAGGCTGGAGGAGGTCGACGGATGAACAGTAGCCCGTGGAGGCTGGAGGGGGTCGACGGTGGAGATGAACAGTATCCCGTGGAGTCCCGTTTTGCGGTACGCCACACCCCTCCCGATGAACAGGACCCCCGTTTCGACCGTAGCGCTCCAACACAAGTCCGTTTCCTCCGTTTTGCGGTACGCCACACCCCTCCCGATCAACAGGACCCCCGTTTCGACCATAGGAGGTCCATTTATTTTGCGGTACGCCAGACCCCTCCCGATGAACAGGATCCCGTTTCAAACATGGTCGGTCGAACACAAGGCTGTTTCCTCCGTTATGCGGTACGCCAGGCCTCATTTCCATCGGCTGTTCCGTCCAAGCCCTCCCGATGAACACGACGACGCATTCCGTTCCGACCCAGCCGGTTGGCTCCCCATGAACCCGACGACGACGTTGTTTCTTCGTTCCGACCCAGCCATGTACACGATCCCTGGCGGTACGTATGCGCGAGTAGGCGTTTGAGACCCCGCCCGTATGTACGTACGTGGCCGTATTTTCTTTCTTGCACATTGGCCGCTGTACGTACGTGTACATGCTACATGCGCGCCTCTACTACGAAACGTGCGCGCTCTACATCGACCAGTATGTACGTACACGTTCGCGACCAGAATGACAATGCTACGTACGCTTCGACCGGGTGGGTCCCGACTGTCAGGCACTTCCTTGCGTGCGAAGATATAGCTGGTGGGTCTCAGCAGTCAGGGGGGCGAATCATTTTTTTGCCCGGACGCACTTCCTTGCGTGCGAAGATGTAGCTGGTGGGTCCCAGCAGTCACGGGGGAAACGTTTTTTCGCGAAATACGGTGGCCCGTCCAGTGGGTCCCTACTGTCAGGTGCAGGAATAATTATTTTGTGCGTAATAAGGAGGCACTTCCTTGCAGCCGGCGTGGACCCAGTTGTTAGCCTCTCCACGTACAGTACTCTTCCGATGGAAGTCGTTCCTTGACCACGTTGACCACGCCGCACCGAGAGCACCAGGGCGGTGGACGACGGCGAGGCCTAGGAAGGGGACGACGCGGAGCTGGGGAAGATGCGGCAGTGCAAGCCCGCGCGGAGAGGAGTACGAGGGTTCACTGGTTCGGCTGCGGTGTGAAGCTGTCGTCGCCGCAGAATAACAGGGGGTGTGGGTGAGTGGAGGGATGGCCTGGCCAGCGGTGGGAGTAGTAGGGAGCGGTGAGGCCTCCGCGGCAGCACAGCCGGCCACGGGAGGTAGGAGCAGGCGGCACGGCCGGCGCTGCTTTGGGCGGCTGGAGCAAGAAGACCAGAGGTTGAAGAAGCACTACGGTTGTTGGATGGGCATCGTACGGTCACTGCAACTAGAATCGTTTATATTGACTAAGTTGACAAAGCCCTTGGTACGCGTCAACTTAGTAGGCCCACAGGTCAGCTTCCGAAACGGTGCGCCCCAGATGTCAGGGGGAGGAATCATTTTTTGGGCGGGTGTCGTGGAATTGTCACGGCAGATGTCCTAGTGTGACGACTTAGTCGTGAGGCCAACGCATCTATGCGGTAGCTTGAAGGGGATGATCGGAATCGAGAGACGTAACACGCAAGACAAAGATTTAGACAGCTTCGGGCCCCGGGAAACATCATCCGGTAACAACCCTACATGCTGTTTGTGGCTAGGTCTCATTATCAACATGAGGGAGTCGCTGTAAACCGGCTCTTTGTGTCTAGCCCTAGAGATTGTTTCTTCTTTCTTGTCCCTCTTTGGGGAGCCCTGCCCCTCCTTATATATGTTGAAGGGGCGGTTTACATGACTAGTCCTAGTTGGATTAGGATTACTCTATTACAAGTGGAGTCCTAGTCTTGCTTCCTTTGTAGGAGAATAGTCCTTACGCTTTCCTCTTAAATCGGCCCACCATTAACATGAACCGGCCTTCTGGTCCTTGGGCCTTGTCCTTTATCTGACCCGTCGTCGGGGTCATTCATGAATCGCCAGGCTCGTAAATCGTCAGACCAGTGAACCGCCAGATCCATGAATCACCAGTCCTCTGGCGGGTTATAATGAAGCACCAACTCCGGCCGGGTTAAGCTAGAATATCCGAGATTGAAGAAGAAGCACGGCATCCATTGGATGGACATCCAACGGCCACTGCTGCTAGAACCGTGTGTTGACTATAATAAGTTGACAAAGCCTTGCATATGCGTCAACTTTTTTTAGGGGACGCGTCACTTAGTAGGCCCACAAGTGTGTGGCAGAGAACTTATAGCCCATTTGCGATTTGTAAGAATGTACAACCCATTTTTGAATTCTAACGGAATTTACTACAGCCCATTTACAGTTTGTTAAAAGTACAGCCAATTTTCTAGCTAGGACAACGATTAATAATTTCAACCAACCGTTCAAGACAGAATTAAATAAAATTTCCCACATTTTGATGGGATCCGAAATATTTTTATCCCAAAATTTCTAGTCAGATTAAATATAAATTTTTATTACATAAAAATCTAATGAAACATTGCGCGTGCAACAATTAAAAATTAAGATTTTCAAAATCCATAAATAATATTTCATGATTGTTGCCAACACCGGTTCATGATTATTGCCAATGCCGGTTCATGATTATTGATGACGCCGGGTTATGATTGTCGGTAACACCGGGTCATAATTGTTGCAGACACCGGGTCAATCTGGTTAGCTCAAAACTGAAAATTGGAAGATATTTCTCCCTTATATCCATATTACCTGTAGCCCCCAAGTCTTGAACAGAACAAAGTGATGATTTGAGACTTGTTTCCATATAATTACTGCCACTTTGAAGAAATCCATGTTGTTCATCTCAGTCACTAGTAAAAACTGAATACTCCATATATGTAGCCCCCAAGTGCCGAGTTGTCATGCTTGCAGCAACCTGGGACTTGTAATTTCCTTATACTCATAAAAACTTCAACCAGTGTAGCCCCCAAGGACCGGGTCATTATGCAATAATGAGCAGGGACTTTGTAAATATAATCATGCAGATTTGAGCAGTGATGTGTAGCCCCCAAGGGCCGGCTCAGTAAGATAATATTGAGCTGGGACTTTATATATACTTCATTGAAAATAACATCATATAATGTAACCCCCATCACGGGGCTTGAATCCACGTCCACAAGGTTAAGAGCTTTGTGCTTTACCAACTGAGCAATAAACCTTCAATATAATGGATTTAAGACTTGTGTACCTTGAATTGTTGATAGGAGCAATTGGTAGCCCCCAAGGGCCGGCTCATTACATTGTGATGAGTCGGGTCTTCAATAAGGTGAGCAAAAAATGACTTCGCATTAGCCCCCAAGTGTCATGGTGCATGCTTGCAGCGACACGAGACTTGCATATTTGATGTAATCTCAACTTAAATAATGTAGCCCCCAAGTGTCGGATCGTAAGCCTGCAGCGACTTGGGACTATTCCTTCAATTGTAGAATAAATCATATCCATTGATAATACGATAGCCATTGCACTAAAGCGACTTTGAAAACCCAATGATTTATAAGCGCATGATTCCAATGGCGCAATCCCAATATATACTGGCGACTTATAGTCCAAAGCCAGGCCGGGTTAACAAACACCGGATAATTTCTCATCATACACCGGTGACTTATCGTCTTAAAGCCAGGCCGGGTTAATAAACACCGGATAATTTCTCAGCATACACTAGCGACTTATCGTCTTAAAGCCAGGCCGGGTTAATAAACACCGATGATTTATAATTATGCTTTATTCCACCTGTTTCTGCATACAGCAAGTTTAAAGTGTCCTTGCGGTTTACCGCCGGACGGGTCATAATGCCCAACATATAACCTGGGTTGATAACCAAGGCTGCACTTAAGAATAATCAAATATGAAACATATCATACCTATGAATTGAATCACATCGTTGGTTGGCCAACTTTATTGTAGTAAAGGTGATAACCCTAATCTTGAGTACTGATAACTCGTTCCATATTGTGCCGGTTTATGATAAAACCGTACTGGGTTGTGACAAAAAACTCCGGGTTATAAGTGATTATGTACTGACAACTTGTAGTTGACAGCTGAGCCGGGTTAATGAACACCGGTTTATCAAAAAACATCATAAGTCTTATCAAAAGATAGAAAAACTTGGAAAAAAGCAAATGAAAACTTGTAGTCGAGGCTTTTCACGGGCTGCCAGGCCCCAAATTCGAGGCTTTTCATGGGCTGCCAGGCCACTGAGTTAAACCATTTCACAAAGCCTTTTAAGATGGTCCTCAATCCTTAACCAATCGTCGTTTTCACTTTGACAAGTTCAGGGTCTCATTTAGATTGACTTGTCATAGTTCGACGGGTCATACCAGGTTTACCTGGACGGAGTGACTTACTTAAAAAAGGCACGCTAACCCGGGGTTTTAGGTGTATACACCAGGCTTCCAAGCCGTGGCTTGATAGCCTATTACAAGTGTAGATTCTTTATTCATTTTCGATAGCAAAGAATCCCCAAGCAATATTTTGAGCTGTGCTCAGTGGGTGCCTATGTTTGAGTTGTTCTTTTGCAACACTCTCTTTGGCCCCTAAGTAGTTTTCTGGTGTAGCTATGGTTCGGACATGACCAAGCCCCACAAGTAATCAATAATATGATAAGCCAATAAGGCAGGATACCCATGTTTGAACCGCGCATCATGGCAGCAGGTCCTCTTCGGCAACCTTTAACTTTTTGCAAGAGATAAATTCTTCTTGAACCGGGATTTTCAACCGGGTATTGAGAGCTTCAAAGCTTTGTGGGAGACATCTTTCCCTTGAACCGGATTTTAAACCGGAATCTTCATTTTCAGCCGGAAATTTTCTGACGGCCTTTAAACTTGAACTTGTGAGAAGTTAATTCATTTTTGAACCGGAAATTCTTAAACCGGATTTGAGAGCTTCAGCGATTTGTGAGAGACAGCTTCCTCTTAAACCGGGTATTGAGGGCTTCAGCGCTGTGTTGGAGACGGGATTTCCCTTGAACCGGATTGTAAACCGGAAGCATCATTGTGAGCCGGAATATTTCTGACACCCTTTTAAATTTTCATTCATATGGTAGTAGCCTCCGGGACCGGGTTATCTTTCCCTCCAACGTCCTGGGGTTCTTGACTTCACTGAAAACCGACAACATTTGCTGAGTCATATTACTGTAGCCCCCGAGTCTCAAGGTGACTCGAGGAGCCGGCTTGAGATTTCTCCATATTTGATCGTGATATATAAACCGGCATAAGTTGTATATCATTGGTGTTGATAGCACGATGTGAATACACAGAAGGTTGAGGTGACTGCGGCGGGTTCTAAATGATTCCGTATGAGCCGTGTCAGCAACTCGGACAATGGTTCCTTCCAACTGGCAATTTGAAGTTAACCAAACTGTAGTGGCAGCGACTTGTGCGCCCGCCCATTGAGCCACCCAGTGCAGACGGTGGTTGATAGCGTACGATAATTTGCCTCCATATTGTTGAAAGAAAAACCGGGCTACCCAAGCTGTGACTTGCTCAAATTGCTCATGCAGACAGGTGCGGCCCGTTGTGTTGATGTAGACCAGGCCGCGAGAGACGGACGGTAAAAACGACCGCAGCATCAAAGGCAGCACAGATGAATCCGCCACGGCGTTGTACGCCGGTGCGGACAAGCAAGTTGTCTTCCTCGTTGTAAGCCGGCGCGGATGCATGAACCGGCCGCGAGAGCGGACGGGCGAGTCGTCCGTGGCGTTGTAAGCTGGTGCGGACGCGCGAGTCAATCACAGGCGTAGTCCCAGCTAGTTGATGTAGACCGGGCCGTACGGGCGGCGGCTTGTGCGCGTCCATTCATCGGGTAATATATTACGGACTATCGTCGGGCGGATTATTGTCAGCCCGTGCTCCATACCCATGGTATAAACCATATTTGTAGTGAATGATTGTCGGGTGAGTCGGCCACGGGAGCAGACAGATGAGTCGGCCCGGTGTTGTAAACCGGTGCGGATGAGCAAGTTGTCCTCCGCGTTGTAAACCGGCGCGGACGCGTGAACCGGCCGCGAGGGCGGACAGGCAAGTCGATCGCAGGTGCGGTAAACCGCACGGACGGTCGGTTCGGCCTCGTCATGTAGATATAAACTAGGCCGCAGTCGCGTGTGTTGATGTAGCGGGGGTGACGACCTGTGCAGCACAGCATGGACAAGTGCTAGTGCAAAAATAATACTGGTGCGCGCCCCTTGTGCGACACCATTGTAATAAACAATAATCCTGCGAAAAAATATCACAGACCAGAGTGATTGTTTTTCGATAAAAACACTATGCACTAAAAATAGATAGACAAGATAGCACCTGATGTTTATTTGTCGGATGAACGTGGATACTGGGATCAAATCATATCAAATCTCTGATGTCTCCACGTGACCTTCTCCTCTTGTCTTAATCTCTCATGGAGGACCTGATTGAAGTGCCAGCGTGTGCATGCACTGCTCTTTAACAACAGTGTACAAACCCCGGCCTCGTGAGTGGAGCGCCCAAAACGCCTGCAGCCTCTACGCGTCGCGCTGCATTTTTTTTTAAACTGTGCAAGTGGCAGCAGTAGTACTTTCAACTACTCCCTCCGCTCCAGCAATTACACAGCAACAGGCAACTTGGTAGTTCGAGGCACAGCATCGGCTGAAGAAGGGTTGGAGTCGAGGACGACTCGGAACAGGCCGGCTCAGGGCGAGTCGGCAAAGTAGGGACCGCGGCGGTGGTTTGAAGCAAGGCGGCCATGACCGGCTCTCAGAGGAGACAAGCAGCGGCAGCACCCTACGGCGGTGAGGCCGTGCAGCGAGGGCAGCTCGGGGCGGAGCCTGCAGAGATCGGCGAGGCAGAGACGGGACGGTGCGTTGAGCCGGTGAGGCGAAAACCGAATCCATGTCCTACGTCCACCCCGGTCGTGTCCGTACTAACAATATTACCTTGGCACCATCAGTAGTTCCTCTTTTCCTTTTTTTCTTTTGAACCTGAATCCTGGATCCCGTAGAAAGTTCTCTGAATCCAAATCAATGTTGGGGGTTGCCTTTTATATTTAATCCTTCCTTGGAATCCGTGTGTGTGTAGTGGTTGTACTAGTTGAGGGATCCTTCACGTGCGTAGTGACTCGCAGATTCCTCAAGCCTAGATTGATTTGGATGAGAATTGATTTGATGTATCTATTTCCATCGATGGAACCTGCCAGTTTTAACAGTTCGCACGAGGCGGCGGTTTATCTTTGGCGAGACCGATTTCCTGCCTGTCTCGGCGGCTTGGGGGCGCGGCGTGACGCAACCCTAAACTTCCATGCTCCATCTTCTATACGCTGCTGCTGAAAACTTCTTTAATCCTGACTGTTGAACTTCGTAATTGACGTGAATTCTTCCACGCCGGCTCTTGCTGATCTGGCGGGTCATAGCTTCTCGATCCCTAAGGGATCCCTTCAAGAACTCAACACCATCTTGCGCGAGCCCATGGTGGGCGCCAACTGTCGTGGTTTTGTCACGGTAAATATCCTAGAGAAAGGACTTAGTAATGGAGCCATCGCGACGGGTTAGCTTAAAGGGGTTAAAGAGGACAAGGGACGGAAAGCGTTTATACTGGTTCGGCCCCTTGTGGTGAATGTAAAAGCCTACGATCCAGTTGTTGTGGGATTGCTAGAGTTTCGATGACCAGGGGGCGAATACGCTTTGCCTGGTCTCGAGTTGTTGTCTGTTCTGATTGCCATGAAAACCTGAACTAGAACTGCCTCCACCGTAACCCGGCCCATGAGATCTAGGGCCTGAACCGCCGCCCGGTCCGTGATCATACCGAAAAAAGTCGGAGTTTTTGAACTCCTGCATGATATAACAATCTTTCCAGAGGTGCGTGGACGGTTGATCCTTCGTCCCGTGCTTCGGGCAAGGTTGGTTTAACAGATAAGATAGGCGCTCCGGATTAGGACTTGGTCCTCCACCACGCTGGGGCGGTTTACCCTTACGCCGCCGGCCTTTGTCCTGCGTGTTAGTGTTAGCCACAAAATCTAGGCTGTTATCCGCTTTACGCTTACCACCGTTTCCATGACCCGCCGGGTTATGCTGCTGCCCCTTGGTGTTGCCGCTCTTCTTTCCCTTCCCTGTCGTGTCATCATCAGACTCGGGGTCCTTGGTACTATCAGAGTCGCCATACTTTACCAAAGCTGCCATGAGCGTTCCCATGTCATTACAATGACGTTTGAGCCGTCCCAACTTCAACTTCAGAGGTGCAAACCGGCAATTGCCTTCCAAAGTCAAAACCGCTGTATCAGCATTGATGCGGTCTGATGAATGCAAAATCTCCGAAACCCGGCGCACCCAACGGGTTGTTGATTCTCCTTCCTCCTGGACACAGGCAGCTAAGTCCACAATTGACATGGGCTGCTTGCATGTATCCTTGAAATTCTGGATAAACCGGGCCCGTAATTTGGCCCATGACCCAATGGAGTTAGCCGACAAGTTGTTCAGCCAGGTGCGGGTTGTCCCCTCCAGCATCATGGTGAAGTATTTGGCGCACGCTGCCTCATCCACATCCAGCATTTCCATTGCCATCTCATAGCTTTCAACCCATGACTCGGGGGACAAATCGGTGGTGTAATTCGGCACTTTACGTGGGCCCTTGAAATCCTTAGGCAGGCACACGTTGCGCAGCACTCGGACGAGACACGGTACTCCCAAAGAGCTTCAAGTAACCCCTGGTTCCACCGGTGTGGTTGGACGAACAGGAGTAAATTGGCGGGCTTCATGCTGTGCTGCTAACTCGGCTTCTCGAAGTGCCCTAGCACGATCCACCACATCCTGAGCCTCACCACCGCCGCCCGCCGGGTTATGGCCTCGGGGCGGATCGCGGTTTCACGCAATGCTTGACACGGCCGGTTCATCGATATTCCTGCTGTAACTCTGGCTTGGGCGGGGAGTAGAATGGATCCTTTCGCGACTATATGAATAAGCCTGCTGTTGAGTCAAAGCTGTCTGAAGGAGCTCCCTAGTCCATCGGGTCTCGACCGCTACTGGGGACTCGCCTTCGATCGGGAGAGCCGCCAGTCGTGAAGCGGCCGCGACAATGTTATCCATTGGGTTAGAGTAGTGGCCCGGCGGTGCTGGGACGCGCTATGACGGGAAGTGTGTCGACGTTCTGGGAACTGGGGGTCCCCAGACTTGCCTGCCTGCGGCCCACAGCGTGGCTAAGCCAGCAGGCCGTACGTCCCATCTTCATCAACAAGGCATCCAAGACCCTCGCGAGGGTCCGAGCCTCGCGAGGCGGACGACGCAAGACCTCCTCTGGAGTGGCCTAGCCAAGCAGGCTCACGAGGAGCGGAGATATCAAGGCGGGGCAAACCTCACGAGGCCCTCGTGACGTGAGCCATGACGAACGGCACCAGGCGGGCGCCAGCACGCGCAGTGTCCTTATTTCCTCTTTGGTGCTAAGGAGGCCAGTGCAGACGAAGAGTACCGAGGCATCAGGCAAAGGTTGCTATATTGGTGCAACAAGACCAAGACCAGGAGGACGGCAAGACGGAGGTCATCGTGGAGCCCAAGACGGCGTCACCACCAGAGCTTTTCGCAGGCGAAGACCGCTTTTTTCAGGATAGCTTGTACTGGCTGTCCCCCTTCAAATTTGCCCGCCGATGTTGGCTCCCTTCCCACTCAATATTTGGGAAGAGGACCAGGGCCTCTATAAATAGGACTAGCCACCACAGTAGGAGGGGAGGGGTCTCGAACTGATTTAGATCATCCTCAACCACACAGGCACAAGAAGACCTCAACCTCAGGAGGCTGCTCTTCCCTTGTATTGTTCATCATCAGCCCAAGAGGCAATCCACCACCACCACACTGGAGTAGGGTATTACACCACAACGGTGGCCTGAACCAGTATAAATCTCGTGTCTTTCTGTGTTGCGAGTTGGTCGAGTTCGTCCGCGAGATCTTAGCGAGCTAGGGCGTAGATCGGTAGGAGGGAAAGACTTCGCGCGCACCCCAGTGTTCGTACCTTAAGGGTTTGCCGGAACCCCGCATCCGACATTTGGCGGAACCCAAGGTCACGGACGAGGCCATCATCTCCGCGTTTTCCGACGGCGTCCGTGACGTCAAGATGAAGGAAGAGCTCGCTATCCACGAGGAGCTCAGCACATCTCAGGAGCTGTTCAACCTGGCGACCAAGTGCGCAAGAGCTGAGGAGGGGTGCCTCTCTCTCCTCGAGCTGCCAGCTGTAGGAGCGGAGGAGAAGAAGGCCAAGGCCAAGGATGTGAAGCGCAAGGAGGCAGCTGTGCTCGCAGCGGAGCCCGACACCAAGCGGGGCAGAGATCAGCCCGAGTCATCCAAGAACGGCCGACCGTTCTACGCCTTCCACAACCTGAACACCCACAACACCAGCGACCGTCAAGAGCTCAGAGCCATATGGGAAGGACGCTACGGTCGACGCCCCGAGCGCAACGACCGGGGCTACGGCCGCAGAGGAGGACATGGAGGTGGACGCTGGGACGATCGTGGCCCGCGCCAGGAGTGGCGCGACCGGCCTCGTGAGGACCGCTGGCAGGACCAGCCTCGCGAGGGTGCCTGGAGGGACCTGCCTCGTGAGGATCGCCCCCAGGGCAACACCGGTCTTCCCCCGCTGCCGCCACCAAGAAGGAACGACGACCACCACCAGGACGAGGGGGCTGGGGGCTTCCAAGAGCCGCATGCGATCGCCTGCATTTTGGGCGGCGCCCAGGCCCCAGCCTCTCAGCGCATCTTCAAACAGTTCGCTCGCGAGGTGAATGCAGTGCTCCCCAAGCTCGAGGCCACGCGCCCGCTCAGGTGGTCCCAGTGTGCCATCACTTTCAACTCGGCGGATCAGCTCAAGTGCGCAGCCACCGCTGGCGCCCTCCCTATGCTGTGTTCCCCAGTCATCAGCAATGTGCAGGTCACCAAGACCCTCATCGACGGTGGCGCAGGGCTTAACGTCCTGTCCGTCGACACGTTCGACAACCTCCAAGTGCCGTATGAACAGCTCCATCCCACCAAGCCTTTCTCAGGAGTGACCGACGGTTCCACCACACCGATAGGGCAGGTCCGCCTGCCTGTCACCTTTGGGGAGCGCAAGAACTACCGCACCGAGCTCATCGACTTTGATGTCGCGCACATCCGACTGCCGTACAATGCCATCCTCGGGTATCCAGCCTTGGCCAAGTTCATGGCAGTCACTCATCACGGCTACAACATTCTCAAGATGCCAGGAAGCGGAGGAATCATCACGGTCCCGTGTGAGGAGAGGGATGCAGTGTGCTCCCTCGAGCGCGCCTTCCAAACTGCAGCAATCGAAGACCCCGACAGCAGAAGTGAAGGCCCTCCGGAGGCCATCCCCAAGAAGAAGCAGCCGCGCCGTGCAGGACCTCAGGAGGATGGCGTCGAGGCAGGAGCCTCGTCAGGATCAGCGCCTGCTCCAGGGGCACCTCCCTCCATCGCATAGGAAGGCGCGCCCAGCGCCCTCCTCGAGCAGGGCTCGGGGGCTCTCTTCTGGAGGGCCTCTGACCTTGCCAACCGCACGAGGGAGGTGCTTGGGCACCACTTGGAAGTGTGCTTCGCGGCACATGTTCCTCAGGAGAGCACAGGGCAAGGAGTGCCCACCACTCACGAGTTCATCACCAAGACCACTCAGGAATTGCAAGAAGCAAGAGCCATGCGCGGCGACAGCCGCTCACGAGGCGTAGCTCCGCACCCTGGCGAGGATGCTGGGCTGCGTGTCTCCATCGACGTCCCAGGGCTCAACAGGGCCGCATCTCAGGAGCGCTTCTGGCCATCGCGTGTGGGCCGCTGCGAGGGCCCGCCACACAGCTACGTTCGCATGCCCTTCGGCTTGCCGAGCGTGGCATCAGCCTATCAACGCGACTTACGGCGTGTCCTGGCGGCTCAGGAGGCCAGGTACCACGCCGTCCTGGAGGAGATGGAGACGGTCTTCAGGGAACCTCCTGAGCCCCCAGAGCCTCCCGAGGCTCAGGATCCCGGTGGCTCATGAGGAGTCATTTCTTCAACGCACGCCTTCAGCTGCACCAACTCTACTTCGTCTACAGAACCAGGTGACATCTTCCGAGCTCGTTTAAGCTGGGAGCGCCCCTCGGGCTGCATTATTCCCAGGCCACATGGGTCCATCCCTGTGGCATGTATCCCTTTTGCTTATGTCTTTAGCTTACCTTGCTGGGGGCGCCCCTCGGGCTGCATCATCCCCAAGCCGCTCGGGCCGGACCCGGTGGCATGTATCTTCCTGCATTTATCCAAGTTGATCTGCTCTCCATGCTTAACCTGCCAACGGCTATCGCCTGCTCGATTGCCGCCCGCCACGGGTCTGTTCATCCTATGCAATTCGCTTGCACGTTAAAAGGGGGGCTCCTGAGCATCGCGACTCAGGAGGTCTTACTGTCTCTCTAGCCCTCACCCCCTGGCCTTGACCACGGCATCGCGACCTGGCATACCAGTGGCGGCTGAGCTCGCTCGAGGGCCGGGACCTGAGGACGTAGAGTGCTTGCATCTAACCGCCTTGCAGGAACATACAGTCACCAAGACTCAAGACCAGGTGCAACCCGCCTTGAGGTAGATCCTCGTGAGTCCCGTGCTGGCTCACGAGTGCCCAGATACACCTCGCAGCCCTGCCGTGCAAGCCACGTGTCAGGGCGGGGTTGTACACGCCCCGGGGGCTCCTCCCGGAGGGGGGCCCCCATCCCACGCTCAAGTGGAAGCACCATGCTTCGTGCTGGCTATCAACACTGCCGAGGAGCGGCTATGCCCGTGCACAAGCGGAAGCACTATGCTCCGCGCTGGTGATAAAGAACTGAGGGCGGCCCCACGGTCGTACCAACCTCAGGGAGCCCAGAGCTCAGCGTCCAGCCTCACCGCAACGCCTTCCCCCGGGAGAGCCGCGCGAGGGGGCTGGGCACGGGGGCCGCGCTCGGGTCACGCCCGAGCGCACGCCACCCAACCAGGTCTCCCGGACCTGGGCGTCGCGCGCCCCTCCCGAGGCCTCGGCGAGGGCAGGTATGGAAATTGTTTGCACGTTAAGGGGGACTCCTGAGCATCGCGACTCAGGAGCCTAACTAGTCGCGTAGCCCCTCACTCCTTGGTCCGTCCTGGTCTCCAGTCGGCCCAATGGCAGTTGAGGTATGCGCGTGGCCGGGCTCTGCCGACGTAGAACATTAATCTATCCTCACGAACTCTCCCTATATGCTGTTTGCGCGTCAAGGGGGACTCCTGAGCATCGCGACTCAGGAGCCTAACTGGTCACGTAGCCCCTCACTCCTTGGTCCGTCCTGGTCTCTGGTCGGCCCAATGGCAGTTGAGGTATGTGCGGGGTCGGGCTCTGCCGACGCAGAACGCAAAGCAAATAGGAAGGAAATCGCAAAATCTCGAAGCAAATATTACAAGCATATTGTCCTCACAATACCAAATGAAAAGTCTAAACGCCTCCACGAGGCCTGATACATGTCGCAGGAACGGAACGGGAAGAATGGCCGCGGGTCACCTTTAGACGTCGCCGTCGCCTGCGGAAGGTGCTCCCCCGTGAGCAATTTTGTCTTCACCTTCACCACCAGCTGCCAGGTCGACGACATCGTCGGACAGAGGAGCGAAGACAAAGCCGCGGAACTTCCTCAGCAAGGCTCCCACCTGATCTTGCACGACCGCGGCAGCCGCCTCACATTGATCTTCAGCTACAGGCTCCAGCAGCTCATCAAGGCAAGCGTTGGGGTCGCGAAGGTGCAGGTGGCTAAAAACGCGAGTCAGCGCGGCTGAAGACAGGACGCGAGCTTCTGCCTCCGCCATGGGACCGAGACCATCAACGACCTCCTCAAGCGCCTTCACCACGAGAGGAAGCAGCTGGGCACGGCCGTCCTCGTCGGTGTCCAGAGGCTTCTCCAGGCCGTGCTCATAGAGCGTCTTTAGCGCCTTGCGAGATCTCTTCTCGAGATCGACGAAGGCCACGCGGTCTTCAGCCAGGACTCGCGCCTTGGCATCAAGATCGGCCTCCCTCGTCCCCATCTTCTGCTCCAACTCTTCCAACCGGTTGCGCTCGGCGGCATGCTTTTTTCCCAGCTCCGCCAGCTCAGCATCACGGTTCTTGACGGCTTCCTCCCGGGCCTTCATCTCCACCTCCTTCGCTTGGCTGCAGGGTACCTCTTCGGCGTGCTTGTCACACAAGCTCTGCAACTCGCCCTCCAGCACTTGGTAGCGGTCACGGGCGGCCTTGGCGTCTTTCAGTGCCGCCTCATGATCGGCTGCGGTGTTGGCGGCACTCTGCTTCTCTTTCTCGGAAGCCGCAGCGGCCTGGCCCAACGTCGCGCGAACAGCCAAGTCGGAGTGGAGCCAGCCCGAGGCCAGCTCTAGGCGCCCAGCCACAAGACGTGGGTCCGTGCTCAAGAGATCTGCCTGCAGCTGAGTCATCTCCGAAAGAACACGCTCCAGGGCAACAGCAGCAGAAGAATCTAGGAGTGGAGGTGTAGCAGCGGGAGGAGGCGACATCATCACCAGAGTCTGGGGGATCGCGGGTTCCGGAGCAGCTGGGACCTCATCAGCCGCGCCAAGTACCGGCACCTCCAGAGCCAGCGGGGCCATGGGGGCTGATTCCACGCGGCGATGCTCCTCTTGGCCTCGTGAGGACGACCAGGCCGGGGAGATGCGGGCGCTGCTGCCTCCTTTCCCTGCGGAGGGAGGCATGGCCGCCGTATCCTCCTTCCTCTTCTTCGCCGAAGATGTCGGCCTGATCGACCAAGGGCGGGCGTTAGGAAATAACAAGTACCAGTAGGGATAAAGAGAAGCTCGAGACACCTACCGGCCACCGCGAAGTACTCCACCCTCCGCTTGGGAAGCTTGAAGCCTGACAGCATCGGGACCTAAGGGGCTGGTGTTCGGGTCCCGGCAGCAGCAGGCGGTGCAGAAGCAGAACCGGATCCAGCCCCAGGAGGTGTCGGGGCGGAGGCGGCACCACGGGCCACCAGCGACGACCTACCCTTCGTCGGGATGAGGGGCTGCTCCCTCTCCCCTTGGTAGGCGTCGGCCTCGGCATAATCAGGAAGGGCGCGGAGAATCTCGGCCTTGCTCAGAGGGGAAGTCTCCCCCACCTCTTCCAGGGTCTTCTCCGAGTCCACCTCCACTTCCCCCTCTCCGCGGGACTCGCCAGAAGACACCTCCGCTGGTTTCTGCGTCGTAGGAGCTCCCGGAAGCGCCGGCGGCACTAGCCCGCGCGCATCAAAAGTCGGCCTGGAGGCGACGAATTCCTCTCGGTCCCTGCGTTGGAACAGGGGAACGAAGGCGCTAGGCGGGTACTCCTGGTTGTCCCCGACTATGAGGCGCAGGACGGCGTCCAATTCATCGCCAGGCAGGTCCTCTGGCCTCAGGCGGGTCTTGTTCTCCTCTTCTTCAAGCTCCCAGAGGGGGTGCGCGTGCGCCTGGAGTGGGGCAACCTGCAGCATCAAGAACTCCCTTAGGAGCATCGCCCCCGTTATCTTGGCCGCCCTCGCGTTGCCCGGCTTCAAGTCGGTCATCATCTGCCCCAACACCGATGATGCCCGCTCATCGACAAGCTCCGCCTTGGGCCACCCCTTGCCCTGCCGGGGTGCCTCCGTCGGCAACGCCAGGCGTGGATCGGCACGCTGGGCATCCATCATGACCCATTTGGATCGGATGTTGTCGGCCCTCTTCCCAGTGCTCGAGATCGAGTTGGCCTTGCCGCATGCGACGAAGTTAGCGCATCCGGAGATGTGACCCTCGCTGACACGAATGAAGAAGAAATGGTGAAGCAACGCCACGGACGGCATCACGCCCAGGTACGCCTCGCAGTAGTAGGCGAAGATGGACAGGAGGAGGACAGAGTTGGGATGGAGATGCAGCGCCTGCAAACCGTAGTGGTCGAGGACTTCATAAAAGAAATCAGAGAAGGGGGGAACCAACCCGACGGCGACACCGCTCGAGAAGAAGGGGAAGAAGGTGCTTCCCTCGGGCTCCGGCACGTCGGAGGCAAGCCGGAGCTCGGTCGCCCCCCACTCATTGCTCTCGCCCGCCGTCAGCAGGCGCACGGAGGCAAGGCTTTTTTCCGTGACGGTGGGCGCCTCAAGGGCCGGCTCATACCAAGCCGGTGCTGAGGAAGTCTTGACTTTGTGCGGCGCCATGGAATGCGGGTGCAAGATGAGAATGGAGCAGATCTGGAGGTAGCGGTGGCGAGGAGCAAGAAAGGGGATCTGGAGCGAGGCAAGGAAGAAGCAATGAAGGCAAGAACTGCCCGCGCCAGCCTTTTGTCAGATCAAGCAGTTGCCGAGGTAGCGTGGGGAAGCGGAGACACCCACGTCCAATCAACCGCCACGCGTCAACCGAGGCCGCAGGCTTTTGGGGCCCGCGGTGCTCCGAACTTGACCCTTGGCTTCGTCGCGAAGCCAAGCCCGAGCGCACCTTGGGCCCGGGGGCTACTGTCGGCGTTCTGGGAACGGGAGTCCCCAGACTTGCCTGCCTGCGGCCCACAGCGTGGCTAAGCCAGCAGGCCGTACGGCCCATCTTCATCAACAAGGCATCCAAGATCCTCGCGAGGGTCCGAGCCTCGCGAGGCGGACGACGCAAGACCTCCTCTGGAGTGGCCTAGCCAGGCAGGCTCACGAGGAGTGGAGATATCAAGGCCGGGCAAACCTCACGAGGCCCTCGTGATGTGAGCCATGACAAACGGCACCAGGCAGGCGCCAGCGCGCGCAGTGTCCTTATTTCCTCTTTGGTGCTAAGGAGGCCAGCGCAGGCGAAGAGTACCGAGGCATCAGGCAAAGGTTGCTATATTGGTGCAACAAGACCAAGACCAGGAGGACGGCAAGACGGAGGTCATCGTGGAGCCCAAGACGGCGTCACCACCAGAGCTTTTCGCAGGCGAAGACCGCTTTTGTCAGGATAGCTTGTACTGGCTGTCCCCCTTCAAATTTGCCCGCTGATGTTGGCTTCCTTCCCGCTCAATATTTGGGAAGAGGACTAGGGCCTCTATAAATAGGACTAGCCACCACAGTAGGAGGGGAGGGGTCTCGAACTGATTCAGATCATCCTCAACCACACAGGCACAAGAACACCTCAACCTCAGGAGGTTGTTCTTCCCTTGTACTGTTCATCATCAGCCCAAGAGGCAATCCACCACCATCACACTGGAGTAGGGTATTACACCACAACGGTGGCCCGAACCAGTATAAATCTCGTGTCTTTCTGTGTTGCGAGTTGGTCGAGTTCGTCCGCATGATCTTAGCGAGCTAGGGCGTAGATCGGTAGGAGGGAAAGACTTCGCGCGCACCCCAGTGTTCGTACCTTAAGGGTTTGCCGGAACCCCACATCCGACAACGTGGTTCTGACGAGGCGGATCTGTTGGACGTGGCTGAACCGGCGCTCCCGTTCCAGGTGCCTCTGTCTGGTTTACTACTGGCGGATTACTGGTCCCCACTCCTGGGGTATTGAAGAGGTTCCTGGCGTCATAAACCGGCAGCAGGTGAGACCGGTACCTTCTCCTCATGACATCGTTTGACGCGCTCTGATCCAGCATAAGCCGATAAGCCTGTGCATCCAATGCGGCCCGTTCCGCAGCCATCCTGGTATCCTCAGCTGCTAGGTCGGCTTTGTCCTGGGTTATCTGATCTTTCACTTTCGCGACTTCCGCATTATGCTCATCTTGATTCACCAGGTTAACCTCCGCCATCAGTGCTGCCAAAGCGTCAAATAAATTAGATAAAACCTGAGCAGGCGGTCGCACGGGGCTTCCTGCCCCGGCTGCTGTCGTTGCCACTGATCCGGAAATCATCGCCGCTGCGGTTGAAGAGTGGAGCGCTGGCTGTGTACCGGCCATGAAGATCGCAACCCGGTTTGGCAGATCGAAGGGGTCCGGAATACTGTCGCCATCGGAACAGCCCCCAATCCGGCCATCTTGCAACTGGTACAATGACTCGGTCTCTCCGGTCGATGACTCGTCGCTGGAATAAACGACGGTTTCACCACCAGATTCCGATCTATACTCACATTCCACTCCGTGGATGACTCCCACGAAGGCACGCTTCACGGCGGGCTTAACCCGGGTAGATCTCGCATGCTGAGCCGTCTTGATGATGTCGGTGGAGATGTTCGGCTCAGGGCCGCCGAAGGGGACCCGGTACCGGTACTTGATCGAGCCGGCCTCGGGGCCCCAACCTGCGTCGTCGATGTAGAGCTTGCCGCAACGACTCTTGGTCATCCGGCCCACAGCGTATCCCTTGAGTCCTTTGAAGCTGCCCTCCAAGAACTCGAAACCATCGTGTGATAGCCCCATGGTGGGCGCCAACTATCATGGAATTGTCACGGCAGATGTCCTAGTGTGAGGACTTAGTCGTGAGGCCAACGCATCTATGCAGTAGCTTGAAGGGATTGATCGGAATCGAGAGACGTAACACGCAAGACAAAGATTTAGACAGCTTCGGGCCCCGGGAAACATCATCCGGTAACAACCCTACATGCTGTTTGTTGCTCGGTCTCATTATCATCATGAGGGAGTCGCCGTAAACCGGCTCTTTGTGTCTAGCCCTAGAGATTGTTTCTTCTTGCTTGTCCCTCTTTGGGGAGCCCTGCCCCTCCTTATATATGTTGAAGGGGCGGTTTACATGACTAGTCCTAGTTGGATTAGGATTACTCTATTACAAGTGGAGTCCTAGTCTTGCTTCCTTTGTAGGAGAATAGTCCTTACGCTTTCCTCTTAAACCGGCCCACCATTAACATGAACCGGCCTTCTGGTCCTTGGGCCTTGTCCTTTATCTGACCCGTCGTTCGGGTCATTCGTGAATCGCTAGGCTCGTAAATCGTCAGACCAGTGAACCGCCAGATCCATGAATCACCAGTCCTCTGGCGGGTTATAATGAAGCACCAAGTCCAGCCGGGTTACGCCGCGGGGTATATCCCCGACAGCGGGTGAAGCTAGAATATCCGAGATTGAAGAAGAAGCACGACATCTGTTGGATGGACATCCAACGGCCACAGCTGCTAGAACCGTGTGTTGACTATAATAAGTTGACAAAGCCTTGCATACGCGTCAACTTCTTTTTTTAGGGGACGCGTCAACTTAGTAGGCCCACAAGTGTGTGGCAGAGAACTTATAGCCCATTTGCGATTTGTAAGAATGTACAGCCCATTTTTGAATTCTAATGGAATTTACTACAGCCCATTTACAGTTTGTTAAAAGTACAGCCAATTTTCTAGCTAGGACAACGATTAATAATTTCAACCAACCGTTCAAGACAGAATTCAATAAAATTTCCCACATTTTGATGGGATCCGAAATATTTTTATCCCGAAATTTCTAGTGAGATTAAATATAAATTTGTATTACATAAAAATCTAACGAAACATTGCGCGCGCAACAATTAAAAATTAAGATTTTCAAAATCCATAAATAATATTTTATAAACTAATTTCGTGTTTGGTGCATTTTTTTATAGTTACTGCCTAGTTTTTACAATTACATCTCATTTATTATTTTTTTAAAGCCCATTTGCCTGTTAAGCCTAATGCATCCCTCCTAGGAAAGATTTGCAGCCCAGCGGGGCGGAGAATAACAAGTTGACCTTGCCTGGGTATTCCTCAAAAAAACGTATAGCTGGGCTAGCCATTTTCATCTTGAAAAAAAAATTATCTGGGCTGGATATCTGTCCTGGGCTAGACGGGCCACAGCCCGCCCAGTTAATACCCTGCTCTCCTCTGAACAACAAAGAAAACATCGCCAAGAAAAACTCTGCAGTGCTCATGCCTCAAAAACACAAATACTGCTCGAGCTGCTTGGTCCCAGCTATCGGCCGCACCTTGTGCAATTCTCTCGTTTATATTGACTGCATAGGTTGACAATGGTGTGGGACCGTGATGTCAGGAAACCAGGAGGAAGCAAAAAAAATATAGGTGTACATAATAAGGAGGCACTTGCGTACGTACGGCTATGGCCCTAGTGGGTCCCTACTGTCATCCAGTCAAAATAAAGTCATCTCCTGAATCCTCATGTTCATTGACCATGTTAACAATGCTCGGCGCCGCGGGATGACGGAGAGGGCCTCGCGGGCCCTATGGATGGTCTGATACAGCGCCCGCTGCTCATTCAGGAAGCCAGGATCAGCGGACACCTACGAGCACCTTCGAGAGACTGAGACGGCATGAAATGGTAAGGCCGCGCTTGGGAGCTCTGGTTTATTTCACACATGTATTAAGATACAAGTGTAATACTCGTCATCGGAAACAACGCGTAAAATACAGGCGAAATGAAACCGAGGGCCCGAGGTCTGTAAGTAAAACCGGCGGGTTACGCGTGTAATTTGAGAGACCGGTGTATATTTTACTAGTCGAAATCGACCAACCAAGCGCTTCGCCCGAGACCATCTGCTTTTATTTACAAGCGTCAGTTTTACAAGCGGTTTTGGTTGGAAAACGACGATCCAATCACGGCCTAAGATGATGAGTTGGTCGGAAGATCATATGGTTTCACGTCTAACCTACCCGACTTGTCGTATAGGCTATGAATGAAACATAAGACGATGAACTTCTTAAGAATGGAAACAACAGAAGAGGATGATCTTCCTAACAAGCAAATCACTGGCATTAGATCGACATGCAAAACAATACGAAGCATTATTCTCAGGAGGCACGGTGAACAGCTCGTGATGCCGCATGCCACAACATTCCAAGCTCAACTTTGCAATCAAACACAAGGCCTGGCATTACATAGACAATATTCAGAACAAACTCTTAAAATATCTTACATAAGTCAACATTCATGTGACTATGCATCTCAGCAGAGTAAATATTTACTTCTGAACTGAAGACAGGAATAGGAAAAAACGATCGACGTTGCTCACAGCAAAGGGCGTCCCACTCAAAAATATCAAATGCATGTCTTCTGGCTAACATCAATGAGCAAAAATTGACAAGGTTTTCCAATTCCAATATATTAAACTAATGTCAACTTTGACAAGCTTTTCCCATTCAAAATATGTAATGCCTATGATTGTGGAACGGGCAGGGTTTGTCATCTGATAGTCCGGTGGCTCAAGGTGACGACGAATGATTAGAGAACCATTCGATGTATTGTGCATGATGAAGTATTATGGAGGACACGAACCATCTGAACATTTTGTGAAGTTCCACTAAAATCAAGCTGGGCATCCCTGTGGATTTCGTATTTATATGCTACCAGAAAACAAAGACACATCATCACACACATGAATATTGGCCCCAGTGTCAACCCACCAATCAGTGGACTAACAATCTGAAAGTACGGTAAACAGATTACCATACCCAGATGCCCCATCATTGTTTCTTAGAGTGACATTAACAGACTTGGAGTCCTGTCCTGGCTTCTTGGTACTTGTTTGGGCACTTGTTTGCCCAGTGTTCCTCCGAACCACAAGTAAAGCAGCCATATCTCTTTTTGTCTTTCTTCTTACCCTTCTTAATGGCCGACGCTAGCAGCACCATTCAAACATATAGTCCGGTGGCTCAAGGTGACGACGAATGATTAGAGAACCATTCGATGTATTGTGCATGATGAAGTATTATGAAGGACACAAACCATCTGGACATTTTGTGCAGTTCCACTAAAATCAAGCTGAGCATCCCTGTGGATATCGTATTTATATGCTGCAAGAAAACAAAGACACAGCAGCACACACATGAATATTGGCCCCAGTGTCAACCCACCAATCGGTGGACTAACAAACTGAAAGTAAGGTAAACAGATTACCATACCCAGATGCCCCATCACTGTTGCTTAGAATGACATTGACAGATTTGGAGTCCTGGCCTGGCTTCCTGTACTTGTTTAGGCACTTTTTGCCCAGTGTACTCCATGTGTTGTAGAGTTTCCTATGCTCTCTGCAGACTAGTCATGTCACCAGCGTCTACTAATACTCTGTAAAGCTTCTCGATCATTCCTTGTGTAATGTAGCGCAAACAGTGACTGCTTCTTTTTGCAAAGTGGTAAGACCAACTGGACCCACTAATGCAGCAGTTTGCCTTAGACACATTGGCTCCTTTTGTGCAGTTCAACTAATATCAAAGACAAAATAAACCCGAGCTTTAATTTTGATATCCCTGTAAGCAACAATAGGTATAAGGGAAACAATTACTGAGAAATAACGGTTGATGACTGATACGTCTCCGTCATATCTACTTTTCCAAACACTTTTGCCCTTGTTTTGGACTCTAACTTGCATGATTTGAATGGAACTAACCCGGACTGACGCTGTTTTCAGCAGAATTGCCATGGTGTTATTTTTGTGCAGAAATAAAAGTTCTCGGAATGACCTGAAACTTCACGGAGATTATTTTCGAAAATAATAAAAAATACTGGTCAAAGAATCAAGGCCACGGGGCCCACACCCAGTCCAGGAGGGTGGGGGCGCGCCCCTGCCTCGTGGGCCCCCTGGAGCTCCACCGACCTCAAATCCAAATCTATATATTCATGTTCGGGGAGAAAAAAATCAGAGAGAAAGATTCATCGCGTTTTACAATACGGAGCCGCCGCCAAGCCCTAATCTCTCTCGGGAGGGCTGATCTGGAGTCCGTTCGGGGCTCCGGAGAGGGGAATCTGTCGCCATCCTCATCATCAACCATCCTCCATCACCAATTTCATGATGCTCACCGCCGTGCGTGAGTAATTCCATCGTAGGCTTGTTGGACGGTGATGGGTTGGATGAGATTTATCATGTAATCGAGTTAGTTTTGTTAGGGTTTGATCCCTAGTATCCACTATGTTCTGAGATTGATGTTGCTATGACTTTGCTATGCTTAATGCTTGTCACTAGGGCCCGAGTGCCATGATTTCAGATCTGAACCTATTATGTTTTGATGAATATATGTGAGTTCTTGATCCTATCTTGCAAGTCTATAGTCACCTACTATGTGTTATGATCCGGCAACCCCGAAGTGACAATAATCGGGACCACTCCCGGTGAAGACCGTAGTTTGAGGAGTTCATGTATTCACTATGTGTTAATGCTTTGGTCCGGTACTGTATTAAAAGGAGGCCTTAATATCCCTTAGTTTCCATTAGGACCCCGCTGCCACGGGAGGGTAGGACAAAAGATGTCATGCAAGTTCTTTTCCATAAGCACGTATGACTATATTCGGAATACATGCCTACATTACATTGATGAATTGGAGCTAGTTCTGTGTCACCCTATGTTATAACTGTTGCATGAATAATCGCATCCGGCATAATTCTCCATCACCGATCCAATGCCTACGAGCTTTTCACATATTGTTCTTTGCTTATTTACTTTTCCGTTGCTGCTGTTACAATCACTACAAAACTATCACTGTTACTTTTGCCACCGCTACAGTTACTTCCATATTACTTTGCTACTAAATACTTTGCTGCAGATATTAAGTTATCCAGGTGTGGTTGAATTGACAACTCAACTGCTAATACTTGAGAATATTCTTTGGCTCCCCTTGTGTCGAATCAATAAATTTGGGTTGAATACTCTACCCTCGAAAACTGTTGCGATCCCCTATACTTGTGGGTTATCAAGACTATTTTCAGGCGCCGTTGCCGGGGAGCATAGCTCTATTCTTCGAGTCACTTGGGATTTATATCTGCTGGTCACTATGAGGAACTTGAAAGACGAAAAAACCAAGATTTTTCCCTCAACTACGAGGGGAGGTAAGGAACTGCCATCTAGCTCTGCACTTGATTCACCTTCTGTTTTGAGTAAACTTGCGACACTTAAACCTGCTTCTGCTATTAATTCTGATATGTCGCATGTTATTGATGATGCCACTTCTGCTATGCATGATACTTATGATGAAACTACTTCTATGCTTGATACTACTGTGCCACTTGGTGAATTTCTTGATGAATAACTTGCTAGGGCTAGAGAGAATGAAATTATTGAAACTGGTAATATTGATGAAAGTGATGATGAAGATTCTCCCCCTAGATAATTACTTTGGTTGAATCTGATCCTTTGTGTGGCTATGAATCTGAAACTGTTGTGGCACATCTTACTAAATTAAATGATATAGCTACCCTGTTCACAAATGATGAGAAAACTCGCTACTATTATATCCTTAAATTATTTCCGTTCTCATTAAAGGTTGATGCTAAGATATAGTTTAATTCTCTTGATCCTGGTTGTGTGCGTACTCCCCAGGATATGATTTATTACTTCTCTGCTAAATACTTTCCTGCTCATAAGAAACAAGCTGCTTTAAGGGAAATATATAATTTTGTGCAAATTGAAGAAGAGAGTCTCCCACAAGCTTGCGGGAGGCTTCTCCAATTACTTAATGCTTTGCCTGATCACCCTTTCAAGAAAATAAAATACTTGATATCTATCTATCTATATCTATATCTATATCTATACTTACTTACTTATACTAATTACAGACTCCCTAAAAATTCCCACGTTAATTAGTAAATACTAACCGTTAATCATGTGGGGCCGAAATAATAACGGTTTAGATTAATTCATAGAATCCTTTCGGAGTTTCCATCTTAAAATAAAAAAACAAGTTCCTTCTCAAAAGAACAGGTTTCCATCTCAAAAGAAAGAACACAGAATATTTTTGATCTGATATTAGATTAAAAGAAATGCCACGGTCGCAAACTCTAACTAACTTTCTCACATGTGTAGTTGTCAAAAAAAAAACTTTCTCACATGTGTGTTCTAAAAGAACAATGCTCTCAACATAATTTAATTTCCATCTCTGCTCCGGCTATCCTGGCCTTCCTCGACCTATACGCCATCGCCGCTGCCGCCGCCATCGACGCCGCCGCCGCCGCCATCACACGATGTCGCCGCCGCTGCTGTGGACTCCTTCCCGAGGCTCAGGGCGGGGCGGTAGAACTGCGCTTGGCTGCAGTGCGTGTTCCCGGCGCCATTGCCGACTGTCGGTGCGCCACCGTGCTGGCACCTCGACGGGCTGCTCGAGGTAATGGCCGTGAGGCGTACAAGTTGACCTCACGCTGCAATCGCTCTAATAAAAAGGGCCACGATTCAGTCGATCCCCATGTCATACTGAACTTCAGATTTCCATCCAACTCAGCAATCGATCTGAAAAGAGGTCATAGACTCACAATCCCTTTCTTCTTCTTTCTTGAATCATCTCAGATTTCAGGTTCTGACTATGAGGCTTCCCAAACATATTTTTTCTAGGCCAATTATTGAATCAATCTTACACCGGTTGATGCAGCGGAGGAGGAGGCGGCTGCAGTAGGCAGTAAGGCTGCCGAGTGAAGGGACTACAGGGATTTGCTGGCCCCACGATCCCTGCTCTGTTCTTAAATCCTTTCAATTCATCACAGAAGATACAGGCATACAATTTGGCTTGATCCCTAATGTTTGGACAAGAAAAAAAGTTGGTTGTGTACATGCGTATCCATAAGTGGTCCTTTTGACTTGATTGTGTGATGTAGGAAGAGAAAGCATGCAAGTTGCCATGGGCTGCATAACGACATTGCTTCCAGTGGCACCAAAGATATATATGGTAGGCCTGCCTACGGACAGAAGATCCCTTTGATGTTTCTAGGAGGTTTAAATTATAGATGCTTTCAGATGACCCTATGTTAGCCAACCAAATTAGTTTTCTTACATGGCAACCAAATTAGCTGATGTCGTTTCGTTTGTACCAGAATTGAATGATGCGTGTGTTTTTCTCGAGTACAGGCTACACATCGGATTAACTGGATGGTACATCCGATCATCCATCCATTACATGGAGGTACGTTGCTTAGAGTTTGAATATTTTTCCATGTCTTTAACTGCTAAATTGTGCAGTTTCATTTTTGTTAGATCAGGTAGTCAGATTTTAAAACTATTGGCCATACAATTATTAGCTTCAAGTACTACTTGAGCTGCACAGGTGGGCACAATACTATGTTCGTCAGTGCAAACTGTTTTGTGTAATATTTTTGCAAATATGGTCAATGTATACTGTTTTTTGTAATATTTTTGCAACTATGGTCAACGTATACTGTTTTCTGTAATATTTTTGCAGCTTCAGAGAAACTATGTGTAGGTCTCTTCACCATTCTTAGTATTTTAAGTTTAGTGCTACAGCTAGCTCTTTATTGTGCTTAGCAGCAACTGTTATGACAGGACTAACTTCTCTTTTTCGTTCATGAATTCACATGCTAGGATTCTATGTTAAATAGGCTGATTCTTCCAAGGGGTCGTTAGAATGGGAAATCGGAAGATGATGTTGTATGAACTCTTTGAAAATCCCTAACCACATCTACTAAACATTTAAAATTCTATATCCTGCCCATCGAATTAGTGTTGCGTAGTTTTGCTTATGCTACCACAATTGCTCTGTAGGTTAACGGAAATCCCAACCACTTGAATACATGAATGCATAATGTGATTTTCCAGAAAATTTAGGACCCTTTTATATATGCAACCACACTACTAAGTCCAGAGCTCATGAACTACAAGACAAGTTCAACGATAACCTATATTCATATTAACCAGAATATCATGCAAATGAATTATTATGTTTATTGGATATGACAATCCCGTGCAGGTTTAGGCAATCATTCCACCTTCTATTGTTAAGCAAAGGTATAAACCCTAGATTGCAAACATTTTCCTATACATATGGCATTAAGTTATGCCAATTTCCTTACATCCACCGGCCACAAGCTACCCATGCAATAGGTAATTATGACATGTCAATGATGCAATGGTGTTTGAAATATTTGGACTCCTAGTGAAACTTAAGATTCAAAAGCTAGCTCGCTTATCGATTATATATATATTACAACACTAATTTGATACCTCCAACAAACAGAACGTAATAAAAATATATGATCCGCTCATCTGATGTGACCGAGTTATAACGGTGTGGATTAACATCTGTAATCATCGACTGAAACCCTTAGAATCATTAGATCTTTGGTACTGTAGTTGAATTACCCACCTATGCCATCAAATTATGTGCACACATCCTTTAAGAGAAATCCACCAATGTGTTTACCACCCAGAATTGAAGAGTCGCAATATAGAATCAAACTTTTCGATCCCTCATCCATGTCTCTCTCCTGCAATGGTGTCATGCCTAAGTGCTACCACCATTCGCACCCCACTATGATATGTCTTCAGGTTGATCTATCTGCTAATGGTCGCCGGCTGGCTGGTGAGCGTCGTCGCCATTTGTAAATTTGACGATGCCTTGACGCATAAGACGTTCTTATGCTGCACTTACTAAGAGCAGCAGCGTGGTTAATTAAGTTTATGAGAGAAGTGTCAGTTCATGCCGACGATGGTCGATGGAGCTTTAATGTGGTTGTCGAGGCATAAAAAGCATGGTGATCAAAAATATTTCTAAGGGTAAGGTGCAGGCAGCGCTAGCTGATACTAGCATGCCGTTTTTTATTGTCTCTTAATATATTTATTTTCCAGCAGATATCCCGGATTGGATCAAAAATTATTTTTCCCAGTTTGTAACCCAATATGTTTGTGCACAAACACATGTAATGCTGAGGTACAGTTTATGCTACAGCAGGTCCGGATCATTTGTCGCTCCGAGAGGAGTTCTTTCTGCGGTGAAGACACACTTACACGCAGCCTTTAACAATTTCTTTCCGGTGAGACACAAGTATAAGGATTTAAGCACCCTTGATTGATTCATGGAGAGCATACGAAATGATTCTGGCTAATCTAATCTAGATACTGGATCTGGATGGACCGGATGAAGAACGGAACACACGCCGGTGATTGCCCAAGTCCAGTCCTAACAAGGCCATTAATCACATGGATACGTTAATTCCAGCAATTTATCTGTTGTGCTTCCTGATGTTATCTTATTAACTGGACTTAGAAATGGAGAAATGCCATGATGTAATGTGACTTGGTGGTGCAAGGTTATATTGCTGGACCAAGATCTGCATCTATATTTCCTAAAGTCTTTCACTTACATTCTTTTATTTCCTGTCCAGTTTTACTTCTATGTGATGTCCGATTTCTTCCTTTCTAAAGTTGTTTGGTAATGAACGAGCCTAACCTGAAATTAAGTAGGCTTAAGGTGACTTGATGAGTGATTTTCTGGTCAACGGTTGGTATTATATTATTTGCAAGTTTTGCAACTCCACTATGCCATTGGATTTACTTGCTCATATATTGGCAAACCTTATACCTGCCATACATCTACATGGCTGCATGCACGTCCTCAGCGAATACACAACGCTACTTTACAGGATGGAATCCTGAAAGAGAAGAAAAAAAAGTAAGGTGAAGTTGAGAAAATATTATCATCTATTTCAGTGATGACTTTACATGGTAATACTTTAGTATGTCTGTGTTATTAGCGATCAAGAATATCCAAATCCATCAGTGTTGAAACATTTGTGGGAGGTCAGTGCATTGCGATTATTAACAAATTAATTCTAGCATGCCTAGCATGAGAAAGAAAATGAGGGTGTTTCTAAATTACAAGGAAGCAAATATCACTGGCTTATTTCTTCTTTTCTTCTCAGATTTTGCTACATCCAGCATGTCATCCACAGAATATGGTCGATCCCTCAATTAATTAATCAGTATTTTTTTGTGAGTGCAAATTATAGTTTTGTTGCCGTACTATAATAGATACATTGTTCTCCTTGGCACAATCTTACTGTTCTTCACTATTTTATTTAATTCTCTGTTGTCTTCATGTTGTCAACTCAACTACTCAAGTTACATTTTACATAGGCACTTTAATGAGCATAGTTGATGAGATTGTGCAACATATAGCAGCTAGCCCGTGCATGTGCACGGGTCGACGACTAATCTTTTATAATGGACTAACCGATGCTTCCAGAGACCATCTGGATAGTTGTGATAGTTGTGTTGGTTGTGTTTTCAGGGAAAGAACTGTTGATGAAGCTGAAATTCTATTGAATAATATGCTGACCAATGAAAATAATTGGACACTTCCTGAACCAACTCCTAAGCCAACTCCGAAGGAAAGGGGTGTTCTATTTCTAAGTCCCGAAGATATGCAAGAGACAAAGAAATCTATGAAAGAAAAAGGTATTAAAGCTGAAGATGTTAAGAATTTACCTCCTATTGAAGAAATACATGGTCTTAATTCATCACCTATCGAAGAAATACATGGCCTTGATAACCCGACACAGGTAGTAAAGGTAAATTCTCTCTATAGATATGATAAAGCTGAAATCCCGCCTACTAAGTTTGCTAGCCAATGGTTAGATGAGTTTGATAATTTTATGGTTAAGCAAGAAGATTTCAATGCTTATTTTGGTAGACAATTAAAACGCAATGCTTATATGATTGAACACTTGAGTGATTATATGTCTAGAGTTAAAGGTGAACTTAAACTCATTAGTAAACATGCTTCTATGGTTACCACTCAGGTAGAACAAGTACTTAAAGCTCAGAATGACTTGCTCAATGAATTAAATAATAAGAAGAATGATAATGCTGTTAGAGTTATGATAGAGGGGGTCAAATGACTCAGGAACCTTTGTATCCTAAGGGCCACCCTAAGAGAATTGAGCAAGATTCTCAGAGAACTAATGTTGATACACCTAGTCCCTCTAAGAGGAAGAAAAAGAAAAATGATAGGACTTTGCATGCTTCTAGTGAACCTGTTGAAGACACACCTGAGAATCCCAATGATATTTCTATTTCTGATGCTGAAACACAATCTGGTGATGAACATGAACCTAGTGATAATGTTAATGATGATGTTCATGTTGATGCTCAACCTAGTAATAACAGTGATGTAGAAATTGAACCTGCTGTTGATCTTGATAACCCACAATCAAAGAATCAACGATATGACAAGAGAGACTTTGTTGCTAGGAAGCACGGTAAAGAAAGAGAATCATGGGTTCATAACCCATGCCTTTTCCTCCCAAACCATCAAAGAAAAAGGATGATGAGGATTTTGAGCGCTTTGCTGAAATGATTAGACCTATCTTCTTGCGTATGCGTTTGACTGATATGCTTAAAATGAATCCTTATGCTAAGTATATGAAGGATATTGTTACAAATAAGAGAAAGATACCGGAAGCTGAAATTTCCACCATGGTTGCTAATTATACTTTTAAGGGTGGAATACCTAAGAAACTTGGAGATCCAGGAGTACCAACTATACCCTGCTCCATTAAAAGAAACTATGTTAGGACTGCTTTATGTGGTCTTGGAGCCGGTGTTAGTGTTATGCCTCTCTCTTTATATCATAGACTTGATTTGAATAAGTTGACACCTACTGAAATATCTTTGCAAATGGCTGACAAATCAACTGCTATACCTGTCGGTATTTGTGAGGATGTGCCTGTTGTGGTTGCAAATGTTACTATTTTAACGGACTTTGTTATTCTTGATATTCCCGAGGACGATAGTATGTCTATTATTCTTGGAAGGCCCTTTTTGAATACTGCAGGGGCTGTTATTGATTGCAACAAGGGCAATGTCACTTTTCATGTTAATGGTAATGAGCATACGGTACACTTTCCGAGGAAACAACCTCAAGTCCACAGTATCAATTCTATTGGAAAAATTACATCGATTATTATTGGAGGTTTTGAATTTCCTCTTCCTACTGTCAAAAAGAAATATGATATTCTTATTATTGGGGGTGTGCATATCCCCGTTGAGGTAACATAGTGTTATTCGAAATTTCTCCGGTTTCATGTTATTCGAAATGAGTTTGTTAACAAGACCTGATCAACCTTGTTAGTGGATTCCTTTTGATGAGCATGAGATGGATGAAGTTAGAAAGCACAACCTTCTGTACCCTTCTTTTACTTTCTGTTATTTAGATTAAATAAAGCAAAAATAGTATTTTTCTATCAGTTTTCTAAATTATCCGTGCAATAAAAAATTACCCCGAAAATAAAAGTTCTCCAAATGCCCCGAAATTGAAATATGATTTTTTCTGGAATATTTGAGAATATCTGGCACTGAGAACACATCAGGGGGAGCAAGCACCCGGCCATGAGGGTCCAGGGCGCGCCCACCCCCCTAGGCGCACCCCCTGCCTCGTGGGCCCATGGTGGCTCCCCTCCACTCATTCCAGCCACCACACACTCCTTCCTTCCAAAAAAAATCACCAACCAGCTCAACCACGAGTTCTAGCTCATTTTGCTGCTATTTTCGATCTCCTAGCTCAAAGCTCCACTCACAAAACTGCTTTGGGGGATTGTTCTTCGGTATGTGACTCCTCCAATGGTCCAATTAGTTTTTGTTCTAGTGCTTTATTCATTGCAAATTTTTGCTGCCTAGATGACCCTGTTCTTGAGCTAGCATGTCAAATTTATTTGGTCCCAAGTAGTTCTAATGCATGATATAGTCGCTAGGCACTTGTGGGAGTAGTTACTATTAATTTTGTTGAGTTTGGTTCACTTTTATTTGAAGTTACTAAAAATTTCAGAAATTTTCAGAAAATGATGAAGAGATTTTTGAGGGGTTCTTCGAGCCAAAGCTCGAAGGATAAGCAAAGTGAAGAAGACGAGAGGCCCAAATATAATCTCCCTCGCACCACGGGAGTTTGGCCTTGTGAATGGCCTTGTGATAATTTCTTTAGAGCAGCCGGGATTTATGATGATTTTTATGAGTTGGCTGAGAATGCAGGCCTCACCGACTTCCTCCACGATAGTCTGTTTACCAGTGGGATCCGGAGGAGATTGCCAACCAGTGGCAACCCGAGGCTCCATCACAGTACGACCCCAACTATAACTTTGGATATCCGCCAGGCCAGCCGTGGCAATAGACCAACTTAGGCCAAAAGCCAAAGCTTGGGGGAGTACGTATTTCTCACTGACATTACATTTATATTCACACACTCATGCTAGTTGTCGGTGCTCATACTTTTTCATTGTACTATCCATGCTAGTTTATTTTCCTTTTTATGCTTTCTTCTTGTGCGTTCGAAAAACCTTAAGAAAAACAAAACAAAATTAGTTGTAGCTTTTAGCTAGTTTACTTTTCATGCTGTAGTAGTAATAATTAAAAGAAAACCCAAAAAGATTTCTTGTTCTTCTTTTGCTTGTTGGGAGCTTCCCATGTAAATAGTTTTATTTCTTTTCTTTTCTTTGGGGGTCGAGAGGAGAAGACCATAATGGAAATGTTGAAGTGGCTCTTATATGCATTATTGTTGATTTAACCAAGAGCCCATATTGTCTTGTCTTCTCCTGTTTATTGAATGCCTGCAGATTCCAGCTTAGTCCAATGCACGTGCACTATTATTATTCACATTGTTCGGTCGTGCAAGTGAAAGGCAATTATGACGATATATGATGGACTGATTGAGATGAGAGAAGCTGGTATGAACTCGACCTCTCTTGTTTTTGTAAATATGATTAGTTCATCGTTCCTGATTCAGCCTATTATGAATAAACATGTTTGCAATGAAAATTAGAGATTATAGTTGCTCATGCCATGCTTAATTAGCTAGAAGTTTATAATGGTTTACCTTGCGTGCCAACATGCTATTAAAATGGTTGTGATGTGGTATGATAGGGTGGTATCCTCCTTTGAATGATTCAAGTGACTGGACTTGGCACATGTTCGCACATGTAGTTGAAACAAAATCAACAGAGCCTTCACGATATTTATGTTCATGGTGGATTATATCCTACTCATGATTGCACTCAATGTTTATTAATTTTAATGCATGTTCATGACTGTTGTCACTCTCTAGTTGGTCGCTCCCCAGTCTCTTTCTAGCCTTCACTTGTACTAAGCGGGAATACTGCTTGTGCATCCAATCCCTTAAACCCCAAAGTTATTCCATATGAGTCCACTATACCTTCCTATATGCGGTATCTACCTGCCGTTCCAAGTAAATTTGTATGTGCCAAATGTTGGGGATCGTAGCAGAATTTTAAAATTTCCTACGCATCACCAAGATCCATCTATGGAGTATACTAGCAACGAGGGGAAAGGAGTGCATCTACATACCCTTGTAGATCGCGAGCGGAAGCGTTCAATGAACGGGGTTGATGGAGTCGTACTCGCCGTGATCCAAATCACCGATGACCAAGTGCCGAACGGACGGCACCTCCGCGTTCAACACACGTACGGAGCAGCGACGTCTCCTCCTTCTTGATCCAGCAAGGGGGAAGGAGAGGTTGATGGAGATCCAGCAGCACGACGGCGTGGTGGTGGAAGTAGCGGGATCCCGGCAGGGCTTCGCCAAGCTCAAGCGGGAGGGAGAGGTGTTGCAGGGGGAGAGGGAGGCGCCAGGGGCTGTGGTGCTGCTGCCCTCCCTCCCCCCCACTATTATAGGCCCCCTGGAGGGGGGCGCCGGCCCTGGAACCCATCTACATGGGGGGGCGGCGGCCAAGGGGGAAGGGGGTGGCTTCCCCCCCAAGCCAAGTGGGGCGCCCCCCACCCCTAGGGTTTCCAACACTAGGCGCAGGGGGAGGCCCAAGGGGGGCGCCCCAGCCCACTAAGGGCTGGTTCCCTTCCCACTTCAGCCCATGGGGCCCTCCGGGATAGGTGGCCCCACCCGGTGGACCCCCGGGACCCTTCCGGTGGTCCCGGTACAATACCGATAACCCCCGAAACTTTCCCGGTGGCCGAAACTGGACTTCCTATATATAATTCTTCACCTCCGGACCATTCCGGAACTCCTCGTGACGTCCGGGATCTCATCCGGGACTCCGAACAACTTTCGGGTTTCCGCATACTAATATCTCTACAACCCTAGCGTCACCGAACCTTAAGTGTGTAGACCCTACGGGTTCGGGAGACATGCAGACATGACCGAGACGCCTCTCCGGTCAATAACCAACAGCGGGATCTGGATACCCATGTTGGCTCCCACATGTTCCACGATGATCTCATCGGATGAACCACGATGTCGAGGATTCAATCAATCCCGTATACAATTCCCTTTGTCAATCGGTACGTTACTTGCCCGAGATTCGATCGTCGGTATCCCAATACCTTGTTCAATCTCGTTACCGGCAAGTCTCTTTACTCGTACCGTAATGCATGATCCCGTGGCTAACTCCTTAGTCACATTGAGCTCATTATGATGATGCATTACCGAGTGGGCCCAGAGATACCTCTCCGTCATACGGAGTGACAAATCCCAGTCTCGATCCGTGCCAACCCAACAGACACTTTCGGAGATACCCGTAGTGTACCTTTATAGTCACCCAGTTACGTTGTGACGTTTGGCACACCCAAAGCACTCCTACGGTATCCGGGAGTTGCACGATCTCATGGTCTAAGGAAAAGATACTTGACATTGGAAAAGCTCTAGCAAACGAACTACACGATCTTTTGAGCTATGCTTAGGATTGGGTCTTGTCCATCACATCATTCTCCTAATGATGTGATCCCGTTATCAATGACATCCAATGTCCATAGTCAGGAAACCATGACTATCTGTTGATCAACGAGCTAGTCAACTAGAGGCTTACTAGGGACACGTTGTGGTCTATGTATTCACACATGTATTACGATTTCCGGATAACACAATTATAGCATGAACAATAGACAATTATCATGAACAAAGAAATATAATAATAACCATTTATTATTGCCTCTAGGGCATATTTCCAACAGTCTCCCACTTGCACTAGAGTCAATAATCTAGTTACATTGTGATGAATCGAACACCCATAGCGTTCTGGTGTTGATCATGTTTTGCTCTAGGGAGAGGTTTAGTCAACGGATCTGCTACATTCAGGTCCGTATGTACTTTACAAATATCTATGTCTCCATTTTGAACACTTTCACGAATGGAGTTGAAGCGACGCTTGATATGCCTGGTCTTCCTGTGAAACCTGGGCTCCTTGGCAAGGGCAATAGCTCCAGTGTTGTCACAGAAGAGAGTCATCGGGCCCGACGCATTGGGAATCACCCCTAGGTCGGTAATGAACTCCTTCATCCAGATTGCTTCTTGCGCTGCCTCTGAGGCTGCCATGTACTCCGCTTCACATGTAGATCCCGCCACGACGCTTTGCTTGCAACTGCACCAGCTTACTGCCCCTCCATTCAAAATATACACGTATCCGGTTTGTGACTTCGAGTCATCCAGATCTGTGTCGAAGCTAGCGTCGACGTAACCCTTTACGACGAGCTCTTCGTCACCTCCATAAACGAGAAACATATCCTTAGTCCTCTTCAGGTACTTCAGGATATTCTTGACCGCTGTCCAGTGTTCCATGCCGGGATTACTTTGGTACCTTCCTACCAAACTTACGGCAAGGTTTACATCAGGTCTGGTACACAGCATGGCATACATAATAGACCCTATGGCCGAGGCATAGGGGATGACACTCATCTTTTCTCTATCTTCTGCCGTGGTCGGGCATTGAGCCGTGCTCAATTGCACACCTTGCAATACAGGCAAGAACCCCTTCTTGGACTGATCCATATTGAACTTCTTCAATATCTTGTCAAGGTACGTACTCTGTGAAAGACCAATGAGGCGTCTTGATCTATCTCTATAGATCTTGATGCCTAATATATAAGCAGCTTCTCCAAGGTCCTTCATTGAAAAACACTTATTCAAATAGGCCTTTATACTTTCCAAGAATTCTATATCATTTCCCATCAATAGTATGTCATCCACATATAATAAGAGAAATGCTACAGAGCTCCCACTCACTTTCTTGTAAACACAGGCTTCTCCATAAGTCTGTGTAAACCCAAACGCTTTGATCATCTCATCAAAACGAATGTTCCAACTCCGAGATGCTTGCACCAGCCCATAGATGGAGCGCTGGAGCTTGCATACCTTGTTAGCATTCTTAGGATCGACAAAACCTTCCGGCTGCATCATATACAATTCTTCCTTAAGAAAGCCGTTAAGGAATGCCGTTTTGACGTCCATTTGCCATATCTCATAATCATAGAATGCGGCAATTGCTAACATGATTCGGACGGACTTCAGCTTCGCTACGGGTGAGAAAGTCTCATCGTAGTCAACCCCTTGAACTTGTCGATAACCCTTAGCGACAAGTCGAGCCTTATAGATGGTCACATTACCATCCGCGTCTGTCTTCTTCTTAAAGATCCATTTATTTTCTATGGCTCGCCGATCATCGGGCAAGTCAGTCAAAGTCCATACTTCGTTTTCATACATGGATCCTATCTCGGATTTCATGGCTTCTAGCCATTTGTCGGAATCCGGGCCCGCCATCGCTTCTTCATAGTTCGAAGGTTCACCGTTGTCTAACAACATGATTTCCAGGACAGGGTTGCCGTACCACTCTGGTGCGGAACGTGTCCTTGTGGACCTACGAAGTTCAGCAGTAACTTGATCCGAAGCTTCATGATCATCATCATTAACTTCCTCCCCAGTCGGTGTAGGCACCACAGGAACATCTTCCCGCGCTGCGCTACTTTCCGGTTCGGAAGGGGTGACTATCACCTCATCAAGTTCCACTTTCCTCCCACTTAATTCTTTCGAGAGAAACTCTTTCTCCAGAAAGGACCCATTCTTGGCAACAAAGATCTTGCCTTCGGATCTGAGGTAGAAGGTATACCCAATGGTTTCCTTAGGGTATCCTATGAAGACGCATTTTTCCGACTTGGGTTCGAGCTTTTCAGGTTGAAGTTTCTTGACATAAGCATCGCATCCCCAAACTTTTAGAAACGACAGCTTAGGTTTCTTCCCAAACCATAATTCATACGGTGTCGTCTCAACGGATTTCGACGGAGCCCTATTTAAAGTGAATGCGGCAGTCTCTAAAGCATAGCCCCAAAATGAGAGCGGTAGATCGGTAAGAGACATCATAGATCGCACCATATCCAATAGAGTGCGATTACGACGTTCGGACACACCGTTTCGCTGAGGTGTTCCAGGCGGCGTGAGTTGTGAAACGATTCCACATTTCCTTTAAGTGCGTACCAAATTCGTGACTTAAATATTCTCCACCACGATCTGATCGTAAGAACTTTATTTTCCTGTCACGTTGATTCTCAACCTCACTCTGAAATTCCTTGAACTTTTCAAAGGTTTCAGACTTGTGTTTCATTAGGTAGACATACCCATATCTACTTAAGTCATCAGTGAGAGTGAGAACATAACGATATCCTCCGCGAGCCTCAACACTCATTGGACCGCACACATCGGTATGTATGATTTCCAATAAGTTGGTTGCTCGCTCCATTGTTCCGGAGAACGGAGTCTTGGTCATCTTACCCATGAGGCATGGTTCGCACGTGTCAAATGATTCGTAATCAAGAGACTCCAAAAGTCCATCTGCATGGAGCTTCTTCATGCGCTTGACACCAATGTGACCAAGGCGGCAGTGCCACAAGTATGTGGGACTATCGTTATCAACTTTACATCTTTTGGTATTCACACTATGAATATGTGTAACATCACGTTCGAGATTCATCAAGAATAAACCATTGACCAGCGGGGCATGACCATAAAACATATCTCTCATATAAATAGAACAACCATTATTCTCGGATTTAAATGAGTAGCCATCTCGAATTAAACGAGATCCAGATACAATGTTCATGCTCAAAGCTGGCACTAAATAACAATTATTGAGGTTTAAAACTAATCCCGTAGGTAAATGCAGAGGTAGCGTGCCGACGGCGATCACATCGACCTTGGAACCATTCCCGACGCGCATCGTCACCTCGTCCTTTGCCAGTCTCCGCTTATTCCGCAGTTCCTGTTTTGAGTTACAAATATGAGCAACCGCACCGGTATCAAATACCCAGGAGCTACTACGAGTACTGGTAAGGTACACATCAATTACATGTATATCACATATACCTTTGGTGTTGCCGGCCTTCTTGTCCGCTAAGTATTTGGGGCAGTTCCGCTTCCAGTGACCACTTCCCTTGCAATAAAAGCACTCAGTCTCAGGCTTGGGTCCATTCTTTGACTTCTTCCCGGCAACTGGCTTACCGGGCGCGGCAACTCCCTTGCCGTCCTTCTTGAAGTTCTTCTTACCCTTGCCTTTCTTGAACTTAGTGGTTTTATTCACCATCAACACTTGATGTTCCTTTCTGATCTCCACCTCCGCTGATTTCAGCATTGAATATACCTCAGGAATGGTCTTTTCCATCCCCTGCATATTGAAGTTCATCACAAAGCTCTTGTAGCTCGGTGGAAGCGACTGAAGGATTCTGTCAATGACCGCGTCATCCGGGAGATTAACTCCCAGCTGAGACAAGCGGTTGTGTAACCCAGACATTCTGAGTATGTGCTCACTAACAGAACTATTTTCCTCCATTTTACAGCTGAAGAACTTGTCGGAGACTTCATATCTCTCGACCCGGGCATGAGCTTGGAAAACCATTTTCAGCTCTTCGAACATCTCATATGCTCCATGTTTCTCAAAACGCTTTTGGAGACCCCGGTTCTAAGCTGTAAAGCATGCCGCACTGAACGAGGGAGTAATCATCAGCACGTGATTGCCAAGCGTTCATAACGTCTTGGTTCTCTGGGATTGGTGCTTCACCTAGCGGTGCTTCTAGGACATAATCTTTCTTGGCAGCTATGAGGATGATCCTCAGGTTCCGGACCCAGTCCGTATAGTTGCTGCCATCATCTTTCAGCTTGGTTTTCTCTAGGAACGCGTTGAAGTTGAGGACAACGTGGGCCATTTGATCTACAAGACATATTGTAAAGATTTTAGACTAAGTTCATGATAATTAAGTTCATATAATCAAATTATTCAATGAACTCCCACTCAGATAGACATCCCTCTAGTCATCTAAGTGAAACATGATCCGAGTTAACTAGGCCGTGTCCGATCATCACGTGAGACGGACTAGTCAAGATCGGTGAACATCTCCATGTTGATCGTATCTTCTATACGACTCATGCTCGACCTTTCGGTCCTCCGTGTTCCGAGGCCATGTCTGTACATGCTAGGCTCGTCAAGTCAACCTAAGTGTATTGCGTGTGTTCCGAGGCCATGTCTGTACATGCTAGGCTCGTCAACACCCGTTGTATGCGAACGTTAGAATCTATCACACCCGATCATCACGTGGTGCTTCGAAACAACGAACCTTCGCAACGGTGCACAGTTAGGGGGAACACTTTCTTGAAATTATTATAAGGGATCATCTTACTTACTACCGTCGTTCTAAGCAAATAAGATGCAAAACATGATAAACATCACATGCAATCAAATAGTGACATGATATGGCCAATATCATTTTGCTCCTTTGATCTCCATCTTCGGGGCACCATGATCATCTTCGTCACCGGCATGACACCATGATCTCCATCATCATGATCTCCATCATTGTGTCTTCATGAAGTTGTCACGCCAACGATTACTTCTACTTCTATGGCTAACGCGTTTAGCAATAAAGTAAAGTAATTTACATGGCGTTATTCAATGACACGCAGGTCATACAAAAAATAAAGACAACTCCTATGGCTCCTGCCGGTTGTCATACTCATCGACATGCAAGTCGTGATTCCTATTACAAGAATATGATCAATCTCATACATCACATATATCATTCATCACATCTTCTGGCCATATCACATCACATAGCACATGCTGCAAAAACAAGTTAGACGTCCTCTAATTGTTGTTGCAAGTTTTTACGTGGCTTGTATAGGTTTCTAGCAAGAACGTTTCTTACCTACGTAAAACCACAACGTGATATGCCAATTTCTATTTACCCTTCATAAGGACCCTTTTCATCGAATCCGTTCCGACTAAAGTGGGAGAGACAGACACCCGCTAGCCACCTTATGCAACTAGTGCATGTCAGTCGGTGGAACCTGTCTCACGTAAGCGTACGTGTAAGGTCGGTCCAGGCCGCTTCATCCCACAATACCGCCGAAACAAGATAAGACTAGTAGCGGCAAGAAGAATTGGCAACATCTACGCCCACAACTGCTTTGTGTTCTACTCGTGCATAGTAACTACGCATAGGCCTGGCTCATGATGCCACTGTTGGGGATCGTAGCAGAATTTAAAAATTTCCTACGCATCACCAAGATCCATCTATGGAGTATACTAGCAACGAGGGGAAATGAGTGCATCTACATACCCTTGTAGATCGCGAGCGGAAGCGTTCTAATGAACGGGGTTGATGGAGTCGTACTCGCCGTGATCCAAATCACCGATGACCGAGTGCCGAACGGACGGCACCTCCGCGTTCAACACACGTACGGAGCAGCGACGTCTCCTCCTTCTTGATCTAGCAAGGGGGAAGGAGAGGTTGATGGAGATCCAGCAGCACGACAGCGTGGTGGTGGAAGTAGCGGGGATCCCGGCAGGGCTTCGCCAAGCGCAAGCGGGAGGGAGAGGTGTTGCAGGAGGAGAGGGAGGCGCCAGGGGCAGTGGTGCTACTGCCCTCCCTTCCCCCCACTATTTATAGGCCCCCTGGAGGGGGGCGCCGGCCCTGGAACCCATCTACATGGGGGGGCGGCGGCCAAGGGGGAAGGGGGTGGCTTCCCCCCAAGCCAAGTGGGGCGCCCCCCACCCCTAGGGTTTCCAACCCTAGGCGCAGGGGGACGCCCAAGGGGGCGCCCCAGCCCACTAAGGGCTGGTTCCCTTCCCACTTCAGCCCATGGGGCCCTTCGGGATAGGTGGCCCCACCCGGTGGACCCCCGGGACCCTTCCGGTGGTCCCAGTACAATACCGATAACCCCCGAAACTTTCCCGGCGGCCGAAACTGGACTTCCCATATATAATTCTTCACCTCCGGACCATTCCGGAACTCCTCGTGATGTCCGGGATCTCATACGGGACTCCGAACAACTTTCGGGTTTCCGCATACTAATATCTCTACAACCCTAGCGTCACCGAACCTTAAGTGTGTAGACCCTACGGGTTCGGGAGACCTGCAGACATGACCGAGACGCCTCTCCAGTCAATAACCAACGGCGGGATCTAGATACCCATGTTGGCTCCTACATGTTCCACGATGATCTCATCGGATGAACCATGATGTCGAGGATTCAATCAATCCCGTATACAATTCCCTTTGTCAATCGGTACGTTACTTGCCCGAGATTCGATCGTCGGTATCCCAATACCTTGTTCAATCTCGTTACCGGCAAGTCTCTTTACTCATACCGTAATGCATGATCCCGTGGCTAAATCCTTAGTCACATTGAGCTCATTATGATGATGCATTACCGAGTGGGCCCAGAGATACCTCTCCGTCATACGGAGTTACACGATCTCATGGTCTAAGGAAAAGATACTTGACAATGGAAAAGCTCTAGCAAACGAACTACACGATCTTTGAGCTATGCTTAGGATTGGGTCTTGTCCATCACATCATTCTCCTAATGATGTGATCCCGTTATCAATGACATACAATGTCCATAGTCAGGAAACCATGGCTATCTGTTGATCAACGAGCTAGTCAACTAGAGGCTTACTAGGGACACGTTGTGGTCTATGTATTCACACATGTATTACGATTTTCGGATAACACAATTATAGCATGAACAATAGACAATTATCATGAACAAAGAAATATAATAATAACCATTTATTATTGCCTCTAGGTCATATTTCCAACACCAAACTCTAAACCTTCAAATAAAATTCTGTTTTGTATGCTCGAATAGCTCATGTATCAACTAGGGCTGTCTGTATCTTCCATGCTAGGCGGGTTATTCTCAAGAGGAGTGGACTCCGCTCCTTACTCACGAGAAAATGGCTGGTCACCGGGATGCCCAGTCCCATGCTTTATGCAAATCAAATCGAAATAATTGCAAAAAAAAACTCCCCCGGGACTCTTGTTAGTTGGAGGCACTCGTTGTTTTGAGCAGGCCATGGATTGATGTTTTGTTGATGGAGGGGGAGTATAAACTTTACCATTCTGTTTGGGAACTGCCTATAATGTGTGTAGCATGGAAGATATCGAGATCTCTCGGTTGTTACGTTGACAATGAAAGTGTGCCGCTCAAAATATTATTTATCGCTATTTCAAAACCGAGCTCTGGCACCTCTACAAATCCCCGCTTCCCTCTGTGAAGGTCCTATCTATTTACTTTTATGTTGAGTCATCACCCTCTTATTAAAAAGCACCAGCGGGAGAGCACCGCTGTCATTTGCATCCATTACTATTAATTTATGTTGGGTATGACTATGACTGGATCTCTTTTACCATGAATTACAATATTTAGTCAGTCCTTGATCTTCAAAGGTGCTCTGCATTTATGTTTTGCGGTCTCAGAAAGGGCTAGCGAGATACCATCTTGTTATATCATATCATGATTATTTTGAGAAAGTTTTGTCATCCGAGATTTATTATTATTGCTCGCTAGTTGATCATGTCATTGACATGAGTAAACATGAGATCTAAGTGTTAATGCGAATATGGTTAGTCATAATCTTTGCTGAAAACTTGAATGCTGGCTTTACATATTTACAACAACAAGAGCAAACAGAGTTTGTAAAAGTTTTTCTTCATCACTTTCAGTTTTTCAACTGAATTGCTTGAGGACAAACAAAGGTTTAAGCTTGGGGGAGTTGATACGTCTCCGTCGTATCTACTTTTCCGAACACTTTTGCCCTTGTTTTGGACTCTAACTTGCATGATTTGAATGGAACTAACCCGGACTGACACTGTATTCAGCAGAATTGCCATGGTGTTATTTTTGTGCAGAAATAAAAGTTCTCGGAATGACCTGAAACTTCACGGAGATTATTTTTGGAAATAATAAAAAATACTTGCAAAAGAATCAAGGCGAGGGGGCCCACACCCTGTCCACGAGGGTGGGGGCGCGCCCCTGCCTCGTGGGCCCCCTGGAGCTCCACCGACCTCAACTCCAACTCTATATATTCGTGTTCGGGGAGAAAAAATCAAAGAGAAAGATTCATCGCGTTTTACGATACGGAGCCGCCGCCAAGCCCTAATCTCTCTCGGGAGGGCTGATCTGGAGTCCGTTCGGGGCTCCGGAGAGGGGAATCCGCCGCCATCTTCATCATCAACCATCCTCCATCACCAATTTCATGATGCTCACCGCCGTGCGTGAGTAATTCTATCGTAGGCTTGCTGGATGGTGATGGGTTGGATGAGATTTATCATGTAATTGAGTTAGTTTTGTTAGGGTTTGATCCCTAGTATCCACTATGTTCTGAGATTGATGTTGCTATGACTTTGCTATGCTTAATGCTTGTCACTAGGGCCCGAGTGCCATGATTTCAGATCTAAACCTATTGTGTTTTCATGAATATATGTGCGTTCTTGATCCTATCTTGCAAGTCTATAGTCACCTATTATGTGTTATGATCCGGCAACCCCGAAGTGACAATAATCGGGACCACTCCCGGTGATGACCGTAGTTTGAGGAGTTCATGTATTCACTATGTGTTAATGATTTGGTCCGGTACTCTATTAAAAGGAGGCCTTAATATCCCTTAGTTTCCATTAGGACTCCGCTGCCACGGGAGGGTAGGACAAAAGATGTCATGCAAGTTCTTTTCCATAAGCACGTATGACTATATTCGGAATACATGCCTACATTACATTGATGAATTGGAGCTAGTTCTGTGTCACCCTATGTTATAATTGTTGCATGAATAATCGCATCCGGCGTAATTCTTCATCACCGATCCAATGCCTACGAGCTTTTCACATATTGTTCTTTGCTTATTTACTTTTCCGTTGTTGTTGTTGTTACAATCACTACAAAACTATCATTGTTACTTTTGCCACCGCCACCGTTACTTCCATATTACTTTGCTACTAAATACTTTGCCGCAGATATTAAGTTATCCAGGTGTGGTTGAATTGACAACTCATCTGCTAATACTTGAGAATATTCTTTGGCTCCCCTTGTGTCGAATCAATAAATTTGGGTTGAATACTCTACCCTCAAAAACTGTTGCGATCCCCTATACTTGTGGGTTATCAATGACTTGTACTCGCAGAAGAAAAACATCTACTGATCTACCTTGTCTTAATGGGAAATAAAGCAGGAGAGTAGCAATTCTCAATCAGTGTGATTCATTCATATTAACTGAGACATTATCTTAACAATGCCTTGTTTCAACATGTATAAAGACCGACAAAGCAGAAAAGTATCATTCCTAAAACAATGCGACTGATTCATTTTAACAGAGACATTATCTTAACAATACATTGGTTAAACATGTAGAAAGAACTACAAAGCAGGATAGTACCATTTGTAAAACACTGTAACTGATATATAATAACAGAGACATTATCTGAACAATACATCTCTTAAACATGTACTCCGGCCGATCCCTAACAGAAATGGTACTCCCGCCGATCCCTAACAAGTGTTGCAGTTTTGAAATAAGATTCAGTAGTTAATTCTGAGGAAAGTAGGTACTGACCTTTCAAGACCAAGATTTGAAACAACTCCTGAGGAAGATCTAAAAGAGATCTCAACACATATATGGAAATCCGGTCTCATTTTGTGCAGTTCGACCAAAATTAAGCGAAGCAAAATGTCGCAATAGCAACAAGTTGAATAGATATCCCTGTTTTAACAGAGGCAAAAAAGGAATCAATTACTGGCCAATAAAGGAGGATGAAACATGCGGCCACAAAAATGGTAATCCCGCCAATCCCTAACAAGTGTTGCAGTTTTGAAATAAGATTCAGTAGTTAATTCTGAGAGTGGCATTGCTTAATTTTACCAGCGGCATTAGATTAACAAAAATCATAAACAGTTCCAGGGGAGAGTGGGTGCAACAACAGCATGTGCTTCCATCTACTTATAAAGGGGGTGATGCAGAGTTTGTTGTAACAAAGCAACAAGCATAATGTCTGGGTTGGTCCCATTTTTGTTCACTACTTAATGGGAAAAGACAGCAATACAATAGCTTCAATTCAACATTTATTTAAAACAGTACCAATACAAGTAGCACAACATCTCAAAACACACTGCACGATCATGTGGATGAAGGAAAGTACCAACCTGTCATGACGCACACAAGATCACGTACGAATCTGCCAACACGAATAGGAAATCCAATCTCGTTTTGTGCAGTTGCACTGAAATCAAGTAAAGTCGCCGGTGTGACATTTAAGTTTGCTATAGCAACAAGTTGAAAAGATATCCCTGATTTAACAAAGGCAAAAAAGTAAACAATTACTGCCAATAAAGGAGGATGAAACATGCGGCCATAAAAAGAAGCATCTACCTTATCTTGATGGAAAACAAAGTATAGGACAGTAGCATTTCTAAAACGGTTGTATTGATTCATATTAACAGAGAAATTCTCTTAAAATAGTTCAGTTGTTAATTCTGAGAGTGGCATTGCTTAATTTTACCATCAGCATTAGATTAAGAAAAAGCATAAACAGTTCCAGGGGCGAGTGGGCGCAACAACACCATGTGCTTTCATCTACTTATAAAGGGGGTGATGCAGAGTTTGTTGTAACAAAGCAACAAGCATCATGTCTGGGTTGGTACCATTTTTGTTCCCTACTTAATGGGAAAAGAGAGCAATACAATAGCTTCAATTCAACATTTATTTAAAACAGTACCAATACAAGTAGCACAACATCTCAAAACACACTGCACGATCATGTGGATGGGACATGCCAGCACCATGTGCGTCCACACGTATAAATGGGTGATGTAGAGTATGTAGCCAAGCAGCATATCTGCATTGGTCCCATATTTGTTCTCTTTGAAACTTTTTCCTATGTGAGGGCAGCAAATCTAGTCCTGCACAAACTACCCGACCCCCCAGTTTCTTTCCTTTTCAACAAAGAGTTCGGTTCCTTACAAATGTGTGTACTGGGTTACCCCCTTTTTCCCTTTTCGACCAACAAAGCGGCTTGATAGCTAGTCGATACTACTTTCCCTCCCTCCTTTCCTCATTGAACCACGTCCTAGATTCATGCTCCACCCCACCGCACCCTTCTTTCCTCTTTGAACCAAGACCTAGATTCGACTACAGAATCGAAAAAGATCCGCATGCAGCTAGACCAATGACGGTTTCAAAGAAACTTATACCTTAGGGTCGTCGGGATGTGGCAAGGCGTGCGGCGGGAGGTCGGATCTGCCCACACTACGTATGGCAGCGAGGAAGAAGGGGTCGGTGGACCTCCCGCACAGGCGCTGGGTGCAAGAGAAAAGCGTAGCCGGCAGTGGATTGCCTCCCTCGCCGAAGGCGATAGAGTGAACACTGCACCTCCTCCCCTTCCCGGTGCGACGGGATCCGGATGCCTCCTTCGCCAGCTGTGAGGGGGGGTGATAGAGACAGAGGCCACAACACAGTCTTGTTTAGATCTGGTGAAGAGGGTGAGAGACTATGAATATAGCAAACCCTAGCAAAGGAATGCTGAGCCTCCAGCATGTGTGTATATATGTAGTGCGGCGAGAGTGTGGAGAGTGCAAACCCTAGTGAACAAGTGCTGAGGCTCCAGCTTATACATATATATACTGTAGTACGGACTGAGCTCCGGTGCCTTAACTGCACCTGCTTTTGGTTGTATGACACGTGGGCCAGCCACATTTTGGGCCCACCTGTCATAAACCCAAAGGCAGGTGCACTAAAGTCAATGAAGCTACGTCCATATAGTACTCGTGTATACGACTAATATATAGTGGAGTGGTTTGCTTATTCTCTCCATAACAATCATTTTAAATTGTGTAAGTACGAAACGAAACTCTTTATTTAACGTACCAGTGAAGAAAACTACTACTCCCTCTGTTCCTAAATATTTGTCTTTCTAGAGATTTCAACAAATGACTACATACAGAGCAAAATGAGTGAATCTACACTGTAAAAAATGTCTATATACATCCGTATGTGGTAGTCCATTTCAAACCACTTGAAAGACAAATATTTAGGAACAGAGGGAGTACTTCCGATGAACTAACGATCGACGCGTCCTGGTCGCACTTCCTGTCCTTCACGTGCAGCACACTACCCTCCCTTAAGTGAACAACCACACATGCGCCAAATTATCGGAAACGTGTGAGAGTGTGTACAAATAAAGAATTTTCATTTCAATTATCTGAAAGGTTTGAGAGTATGTACAGTTTGCCCTCTCTAATAATTATGGTTTGTTGTGTTCGGCCTAAACTTTATCAAACTTTACAAAGTTTGACTTCAGTCAAATCTAATATGCGGAGTAAATAAAAATGGAGGGCTACTACGTCCATCCGGGCCGGTTTTTAGTCGACACCATTTTTTTAATCAAAGTTAATAGCTGGACAAATAAAATTACAGGGGAGCTGGAGACAAAGTTGTGAGAAGGCTTAGAAATCAATACAAAACTTATGCTCTTAGTACCAACGTCGATCCTTCTTCGAGGAAACATTTGGTTCATAGCCAATTGTGTGATAAAATTGCACCAATGTGAAAGATGACTGCGTCTCCAACGCAATCAAGGTGAACTGACGAAGGATATCATCTTTGTGGGTAACAAGCAAAGAGCACTGATGGAAGAAAGCTTGTTTTTCATTGAAAATCGATCAGCTTCACCAGCCGACGCAACCATGAGGCGCAACCATGAGCATCGATAGGTCATCGTGGTGATGCATCATCCATTTGGCATCAAGTTTGGGTGAGGCACCTATGAAGTTCGACAAATCCTCACTGTGGTCTGTTTCTTCTCAGTAATCAAGCTCGAGGAAGGAAGAACCACATGGCAGAGGACAATGAGGCGGAACAACAATGGCCATCCAATTTTGTGTGCAGTTCCACTAAAATTGAGGAAGACATGCCCGGGTATGGAGATACGCATCACTGTTTCCAAAAATATAAAAAAGGGATATAGTGTTGTTACTTTGTTTTACAAGATTAACAACGACATCTCAATTATCAATAAGAATTATGAAAAGTACACCAACAAACAGAAGCATCATGATTATCTTGATGTGAACTAAACCAGGATACCCGAGAAAAAAAGCATTTCTTCATTTAACCAGTGATAGTATTAGATTAGCAGCAGCAATAGGAGCATATGGACAATGACCGCACAACCACCATGTACTTTTTGTCGAAACAACATGTATACCTCCACCGAGGCATAAATCAGGACAACTTTTCGAGTGGCATTTCCTCTATAATAGTAGGTGATGTTGGACCAGCCGACGAACCCTAGCTACTATACATGGGGAGCTGGGGAGTAGTCGCATAGAAGAAAACCCGCATGCAGCAACCTGGGGAGCTGGACCACTACAAAAAGTTATACCTCAGGTGGGCGAGATGTCGCTTAGGCGGGCGGGCGGGATCTGCCCACACAACGGCAGCGAACAAGGGCGCGGAGGACCTTCGTCCACGCCAGCGCCGGCTCCGAGAGGACGGTGCGCATCGGCTTCCTCCATCGCCGACGGCGACAACGTCAACGCTGCACCTCCTCACCTCCCGCAGCGGACGGGATTCGGCCGGATATGTGACCACCGGTGAGGAGAGAGATAGTGTGGACACTGTCATCTTGTTTTGATATGGAGAGGGTGAGAGAGCGAGACGCGAGAAACTCTATCAAACAAGAGGCAATAATGGAGTAAAACAATCTCTCCATAGCAGTGGTTTTATATAAAATACGCGTGTTCCCAAAAAAACGAAAATTGGCAGACAATTTTTTAACGTACCAAGAAAGAAAACTCGATCAAAAACAAGCCCTCGCTTCCAGGTCGCGAGAGTCGTCGCGCACACACACATAGACATAGACATGCATATCCGTGTTTACGTAAAATTCCATTTCCATCTCCATCTCCAATCATATTTGTCCAACTGGCACATTATTTACGTTGTTAATTATATACGCGGCAATATTAACGTATAACATCTCTTGTTTGCGGGCGTCTGGACCGCTGCCACGGCCGCTCCTGACCAACCCGAACCCTCTTCATCACCCGCGCGTGCTTCCTGCCCGAAATGGTCAGTGCCGCATTCATGCCCAACCAGAGCGGACGCGACCGCTCACTGGTGCCGGCATTGAAGCGGCCCGCGGGCCGAGAGAGCGTCGCCCGCGCCGCTTCCTGGTGCACGTGACTGCTCCGCGTTCAAAGGTCGCAATAGCCGGCCATAACATGCATGTAAAAAGTTCTTGGGAGTCCATGCTACAGCTAGCTGTCCTCCCCCAACTCGTCAATCTCTTCTAGTAGTACTAGTACTCCATGGCGCGATCCATCGACAAGCAGGCGAGAAAGTTATCGTATACTCGGTTTGCGGTGAGTGGCATGCCGAGCGACCGTGTGGGGTCGAGCCGTGGAGGAGGGTGAGACACGAACGCGATAGACGTGATTTAAACGTTGGTTTTGCTCGATGGCGCGATCCAACGAAACGAAAAGTTGGTTTCTCTCCGTTTCCATTTTTTCTCCGGAAAAACGGAAACTTTCCACTCCATTTTCATTCCTACTCCAAGGTTGCCCCGTTACAACATTCCATCAAATACAAAGGAAAACTAACACGGATGTTGATGCATCTCAATGATTCACAATTCATAGCCAATATTTACTTCACAACTAAAGACAAAAGTTGTGAGAGCGTGTACGAAAGAAAAACTACTGATGGGGTCACTACGACTTAAACCCTAAACCCTAAACATGATTTAATTTCCTGGCCAGGTAGAACCTGTCGAAGGAAAGACGGCTGGCACCCTCGGATCATATGATGCTTTTGTGCAGTTCCACTAAAATCGAGCTGAGCATCCCTGATGGCAAAGATATTGAAGAAGTGTGATTGGAATAATAGTACTAGCACTAGTTCATGACACATAAACTCATCACAACTAGAAGCCGGTAGAAGTAGAGAAAGATCGACATGGAGATGGAGCTACGTGGGGAGCTGCGGTAGTGGAGCAAGCCGGCTCCAAAAGGAAGATGGACTACCTGGGACGTCGGGCTGTAGCTAGAAGGGCGGTTGGGACGCGGCATCGGCTCATACCACGATGTCCCCCAATTGGGACGCACCGACTGTGGATTTTCTCCCTCGCCGATGTCGACCGCGTCTACGCAGAACATTGTTCCCTTCCCCCAGCTGCGGGATCAGGCCGGATATGCGACCAGCGGTGTGGCCACCGTTGTTCTATGCTTGTAAAGAGAGCAACCCAAGCAAGTAGGCTTGTAGCTTAGGCTCCTGCTAGTGTATATATAGTGGTTTTCTTTTTCTCTCCATATCAACCATTTCATATTGCATACGTGTCATTGAAGAGTGAAATGATGGTTGCTTCTTCCGACTAACTTACTGTGTGATTTGACTGCTCCTTTAGTGGCCCCTACACGTACTCCCCCTACGTGTATGCAACAGTCACACGTACACATGGACGCAAAAACGCGCGCGACGCCCTAATGCATGCATGTCCGAGCACACGACGGAACACACACGGTCACGCTCAAGTGCTCAACCTACACGTGCATGCACACACATACTCAGCCAGGGTGAGCTAGTGACCGTATAAACACCGGAAAATGTATATATTGAGTGCAATGAGCGCATTATGAAGTCCACTGACCGTATTTTTACAAATATACAGTGACAGACAATGTATTTATCTCGTTTGAAATTAAGCCATATTAACCGGAGAGGAGGCAGTATGGACTAGCATTACTTTGTTGTGTCCCGTCAACTTGCCGAACGAGGAGAAGCTTGCAGGACGGGAGAAGCTTGCGCGCGGTGGCTCGCAGGACAAGGAGAAACTTTTGACTAATGCAAGCTCTCCCTCGCTCAGGCGGTGGACGTGCAACAGTTAATTCGGTGTCAGATTGCCAGAAGCATACACTATACTAGTACTATTATTGTTCGACTTCCCGAAGAGGCGAACAGCCAAGCGCAAAGTTTACTAGTACTAGTACTACTACTATAGTCTATAGAGGTATGTACTATACTAGTACTCCCTCCGTCCAGAAATACTTGTCGGAGAAATGGATAAAAATGAATGTATCTAGAATTAAAATATGTCTAGATACATCCATTTCTTCGACGAGTATTTCCGGACGAAGGGAGTACTAGGAACCGGATGGAGGAGCGTCTGCACTCTTATTATATTTTTAAAATGTGATAAAGCAATCTTCAACACATTTGGTTCTCTTTGAGGGTTCTCGCATGTGATAATGGAAGTTGATTGCATGGAACACTCGCCACAATTCTCGCTTAATTCCGGCTCATATCCTGTTACAAATAGGAGCGCTCGGTAATATTTCCTCTTTTTTTGTTATTCAGCATGTAAATAGGTCAGCAAACCTTGCGGCGCATCTTTGTGCGAACCGTGCTTGTTGCACTTTGAATGTGGCCGAGAGCTCGCTTGATGAAACACCTCGCTTCCTACTTCTTTTTTTGCGGGGTACCTCGCTTCCTAGTGACCAGTGTCTTGGCTGATCGTCCTAAGAATTCTTATATATGAATAAAGCTCTCTCATTTACCCGCAAAAAAGATTAAACCATATTAACCGGAAAGGAGGGAGTATGGACTAGCACTACTTTTTGGTGTGTCCCGTCAACTCGCAGAATGAGGAGAAGCTTGCAGGACAAGGTGAAGCTCGCTTACGCCTTTTGACTAATGCAACGTACCCTAGCCCAGGCGGTGGACATGCATCAGTCCATTCGGTGTCAGATTGCCAGAGGCATACACTGTAGTACCGAACATGCGGAGTACCATCATTGTTCGACTTCATGAAGAGGCGAAGAGCCAAGCGCAAGGTTTAGTAGTACGAGTAGTACTACTACTAGAACCGCATGGTGGAGCCTTTGTACTCTTATTTTTTTTAATCTCTGATAAAGTACACATTTATTCCGGAGAAGGGCGGAAAACAGGAGCCCAACATGTAATGATGATATCGATCAACCATGCTCGAATATATCTTGGCCTCCGTGCGTGCCCGTCTGTGTGTTCTCGCTCCTCGTCTCTCTCAAGGAACGGCGGGTTGGCCATTTTGCCGTCAATTGAGATCGGTTTGCTCACATTCCGGTCCCACATGTCAGTGATATGCCAAGAGGAGGTGCGTCGACCGACTGGCCATACGCGTACTTGGTTTTGCACCTTCATACTACTCCTCCCTCCGTCACAGTTTACAGGGCGCGCTTCATTATGATACATTTCTCTCAATGCATTTCCACCACCAGAGAGACTTTAGATGTGTTTGGTTTAATGCTCAATTAATTAGGGCGTGGTAACCGCAATCAAGTCCACAATTTTCTCTCGATGTACTACGGAGTGGAGTAAGTGCATGCATGTGTGTACCCGAGGTGGAAGCACTGCATGCATGTGTGTACGCATTATTTCCTCTAGTAATAGACGTCGTGCTATAACTACCAATGCTATTTTTCAGGCCAATCGCTAGTCGCCTTGGTCCTAGAGATTTTTCTTTTTCTGAAGCGCGCTCTATAAACAGTGACGGATGGAGTAGTATGAGCGGATTCAAAGAAGAGCGTATTGATGGTTGCTTCTTCCGAGCAACTTACAGTGGGAAAGGTGGGGCTTATGATTTGACTGCTCATTACTCACTATTAATGCAGCGCAATGATAACTCACAAGTATAGGGGATCGCAACAGTTTTCGAGTGTAGAGTATTCAACCCAAATTTATTGATTCGACACAAGGCGAGCCAAAGAATATTCTCAAGTATTCGCAGTTGCGTTGTCAATTCAACCACACCTGGATAACTTAATATCTGCAGCAAAGTATTTAGTAGCAAAGTAATATGGAAGTAACGGTAGCAAAAGTAATATTTTTGGGTTTTGTAGTGATTGTAACAATAGCAACGGAAAAGTAAATAAGCTAAGAACAATATGTGAAAAGCTCGTAGGCATTGGATCGGTGATGGAGAATTATGCCGGATGCGGTTCATCATGTAACAGTCATAACATAGGGTGACACAGAACTAGCTCGAATTCATCAATGTAATGTAGGCATGTATTCCGAATATAGTCATACGTGCTTATGGAAAAGAACTTGCATGACATCTTTTGTCCTACCCTCCCGTGGCAGCGGGGTCCTAACGGAAACTAAGGGATATTAAGGCCTCCTTTTAATAGAGTATCGGACCAAAGCATTAACACATAGTGAATACATGAACTCCTCAAACTATGGTCATCACCGGGAGTGGTCCCGATTATTGTCACTTTGGGGTTGCCGGATCATAACACGTAGTAGGTGACTATAGACTTGCAAGATAGGATCAAGAACTCACATATATTCATCAAAACATAATAGGTTCAGATCTAAAATCATCTCGGGCCCTAGTGACCAGCATTAAGCATAGCAAAGTCATAGCAACATCAATCTCAGAACATAGTGGATACTAGGGATCAAACCCTAACAAAACTAACTCGATTACATGATAAATCTCATCCAACCCATCACCATCCAGCAAGCCTACGATGGAATTACTCACGCGCAGCGGTGAGCATCATGAAATTGGTGATGGAGGAAGGTTGATGATGACAACGGCGACGGATTCCCCTCTCCGGAGCCCCGAACGGACTCCAGATCAGCCCTCCCGAGAGGTTTTAGGGCTTGGTGGCGGCTCCGTATCGTAAAACATGATGAATCCTTCTCTCTTATTTTTTTCTCCCCGAACACGAATATATGCAGTTGGAGTTGAGGTTGGTGGAGCAACAGGGGGCCCACGAGGCAGGGGGCGCGCCCTCCACCCTTGTGGACAGGTGGAGGCCCCCCTGACGTGGATTTTTCTTCCAGTATTTTTAATATTTTCCAAAAATATGTTCCGTGGAGTTTCAGATCATTCCGAGAACTTTTGTTTCTGCACATAAATAACACCATGGAAAGTCTGCTGAAAACAGCGTCAATCCGGGTTAGTTCCATTCAAATCATGCAAGTTAGAGTCCAAAACAAGGGCAAAATTGTTTGGAAAAGTAGATACGACGGAGACATATCAACTCCCCCAAGCTTAAACCTTTGCTTGTCCTCAAGCAATTCAGTTGATAAACTGAAAGTGAGAAAGAAAAACTTTTACAAACTCTGTTTGCTCTTGTTGTTGTAAATATGTAAAGCCAGCATTCAAGTTTTCAGCAAAGATTATGACTAACCACATTCACAATAACTCTTAGGTCTCATGTTTACTCATATCAATGGCATAATCAACTAGCGAGCAATAATAATAAATCTCGGATGACAACACTTTCTCAAAACAATCATGATATGATATAACAAGATGGTATCTCTCTAGCCCTTTCTGAGACCGCAAAACATAAATGCAGAGCACGTTTAAAGATCAAGGACTGGCTAGACATTGTAATTCATGGTAAAAGAGATCCAGTCATAGTCATACCCAATATAAATTAATAGTAATGAATGCAAATGACAATGGTGCTCTCCAGCTGGTGCTTTTTAATAAGAGGGTGATGACTCAACATAAAAGTAAATAGATAGGCCCTTCGTAGAGGGAAGCAGGGATTTGTAGAGGTGCCAGAGCTCGGTTTTAAAATAGAGATAGATAATATTTTGAGCGGCATACTTTCATTGTCAACATAACAACCAAGAGATGGTGATATATTCCATGCTACACACATTATAGGCGGTTCCCAAACAGAATGGTAAAGTTTATACTCCCCCTCCACCAACAAGCATCAATCCATGTCTTGCTCGAAACAACGAATGCCTCCAACTAACAACAGTCCCAGGGGGAGTTTTGTTTGCAATTATTTTGATTTGATTTGCATAAAGCATGGGACTGGGCATCCCGGTGACCAGCCATTTCTCATGAGTGAGGAGCGGAGTCCATTCCTCTTGAGAATAACCCGCCTAACATGGAAGATACGGACAGCCCTAGTTGATACATGAGCTACTCGAGCATACAAAACAGAATTTCATTTGAAGGTTTAGAGTTTGGCACATACAAATTTACTTGGAACGGCAGGTAGATACCGCATATAGGAAGGTATAGTGGACTCATATGGCATAACTTTGTATCACGACCGGTTTTTCAATAAAATATTTATTGAGAGACCAATCCCTTTTACGGACCAGTAGAGAAGAATTCCTTCTCACTGGTAGACAATATCTTGGTCACAGAAGAAAAATACCAGGAGTACTAAATATAAAACAAGGTTGGGCGGAGACTGCTCAACAATTTATTACAAGCGCGCCGATAAAACTTAACGGCGGATAGGGTGGCATAACTACTAACTCACGATAGGAGTGGTGGTGGAAATATCACCGCGATGTGGGTGATATGACTCCTGAAAACTAACAACTCTTCGAGCGTCGGAGTGAGGCTCGAGGAGACTTATTGCGGGTGGCGGAAGCGTATATAATACAAGTGACCAATATCCAGGCTCGCACGGGACTGACTGGGATTCCTCTAGGCGTCGGACTCACTATCAAACTCTTCATCCATGAGATCGCCTTCGTCAACATCTGGCCAAATCAACAAGCCAGGTGAGTACTATGAAAGTACTCGCAAGACAGTTCGAACTTAAGATATAACAAATGTAAACATGATGCATAAGAACAGATTAACAAGTGCACTCAGACATAGAGATAATAATACACGGGAAATAAAAGAGAAGTCGGGCGGTAGTCCTCCCGAAATCCCAAAATAAATACTGGGTGCCAAACGAGGGTCTGAATGACTCCTCGAGAGGAAAATGCAGGAATAATAATGCCGCAGTCGGGCGTCGGGGCGACACCACATAAAGGGCTTATAACAGAAAATAAATGACAGTGCGTGCCACAGTCGGACGTCTGAGCGACATCACATAAAGGGCTTGTATTGAAAGTAAAAGACAGGTATGCCACAGTCGGACGTCTGAGCGACATCACATAGAGGGCTTATATCAAAAGTAGATAACAAACATGCCACAGTCGGACGTCTGAGCGACATCACATAAAGGGCTTATATCAAAAGTAAATGACAAACATGCCATAGTCGGACGTCTGAGCGACATCACATAAAGGGCTTATATCAAAAGTAGATAACAAACATGCCACAGTCGGACGTCTGAGCGACATCACATAAAGGTCTTATAACTTAATATCTTAGTAGCTCAAGAATTTAAATCATGACAAAGGAATAATCAAGCATGAGATAAATAACAGGGTTAGTCCATCCACAGGAATAACGTTCAGCCAAGTTTACTACTCACGCTCGCTTATCAGAAAGAAAAAATATACCACGAGGTTTTGACACAGACATGGATACACTGATCACGATACTTGACCATGGATACGATGACTCGGAAGGATTTGACTCTCTAGAGTTTGTACTTTAACCACAGCCAACGGATTTCAGTAGTCACGGGGACTAGTTCCGTTTACGGTGTTTTGGAAGAAACACATCTAACCAGTACACACCCATTCAACATTCCGAAGCCAGGAATCACCCTCGGCAACGTTCAAGAAAAACCTTGAGACGGGGAGGCTACAACCTCGCGTAGCATGGGATCAAATTTCTATATGCGCGCTCTAAGGGGTGCCCCCCTCTCGGTCCCAACCGGAAACACCCATGCCCCCTGACCGGATGACTGGCTTTAATCCAGGGCCATTGAACCCTCATCCCGGCCCCTCTATTTTGTGTGTACACGGAAAGAGGTTACCAACTTACTAAACCGCATTCTGGCAGAAAACATGAGGTAGCACGGAAGGGGAAGAACGATAACGTGACTCCGTCCACGTTAACGTCAGAATTTATCGGATGACGTAAGGCTGGCATGCTACAATAGTACCACCTTACTGCCCTTCATGTCACCACATGACTAGGCCATCTCTCATCAGAGATCACAGTAACTTTGGAACACACGGGTAGTTGCCTCACATGCAACGTGATACTCACCGGTGCTCATATGTCATGCACAACCTTTCACGCAAACATGCAAACACCTATCATATCAAAGGTTCAAACATGCTTGCCTGGTTCGGAGAAGTCGGAGTCTAGCTCGGCGAAGTTCGCGGCTCCGTCACCTCTCCCGGAACCTACGGTATAGCGAAAAAAATGCATACTAACGTGAAAACCAACGCGTGAATAAAAGTTGTTCCAAATTTTTTTTAAATAAATCCCATAAAAAACTAGACAAAATTATAAGACTGTCAGAAAAAGAATCACTCAAAAATAACTTTTTATTAAAAAGTTATAAGGGTTTCTGTCCAGGGACTCATCTGTAATGAAACAGAAAAGTTCTAGGGGCTTAACAAGGAAAACAGAAAACGGTTCGAATAGAAACGCGCCAGCCCACAGAGAAAACGTACTTGCCCGAAGGCGCCAACAGAAAACGCTTCGGGAGAGAAAGAAAGAGAGGCTGACGTGGGGGTCCCACATGTCAGGTTTGAAAAACCTCGGCGGCGCCCGAAGGCTGCGGTGGTCGCCGGCGTCGAACCACGGCGAGTCAGGGAGATCGGAGTGTACCAAGAGTATCAGCGTGTCCTTCCGCGTCGGTGGGTGGTGGACTTGGGCGTCGGAGAGCACCACATCGACGGCGACACTTTCTCCGGCGGACGGCGGCTCGGGCGTTGGTGGAGAACTCCGGTGGTGTGCTGCAAACTTCGAATTGAAGCGCGGGTCAGAAGGAGGGATGCACTAGAGAGCTACTGGCAAGAGATGGGAGGCAGAGGTGCACGCACGGGAGCGAATCGAGCTGGATCCCGTGGCGGGTCGCGGCGGCCGGAGTTGAGGAAGGAGACTCCCTCGGGGCTCTTCCAGTGGCTAGGCGGGGTCTTGGTTGAGTGCAGAGGTGGTGTGGGTACTAGCTGGAGCTCGGGGCCTCTATTTATAGGCGGCTCGAGGGGGTGGCCGTGAACGGGGTCGCTCCGGCGAGCAATTACGGCGAGGCAGTGGATGGTCAGTGGGTTTAAGTGGCCAGGCAGCATCATTGAGGTGTACTGGTGCCGTTCCCCCGCTAATCCTGGTCGGTCTTGGCGTAATGGCGCTGGTCCACGGCGGGGTGGCCGTACGGGCACGACGGTGGCAGAGAGCGCGCTCCGCGCCCAGCGGTTCACGACGAGGGTGGCAGCGCGCACTGGGGAGTGGAAGACCACGCGTCGGCCTCCGGTGGCTTAGGCGGCGCTGGACGGCGCCGTCTGCGCTGCGCCTCCCTTCTGGCGGCCGCAAAGCCGCCGCTGGCGTCGGTCACGGGGCGGCGCACCTCCTGCTGCTCGTCGCCGACGTCCGCAACCTTCCAGGCGCCCGTGCGGTGCAGAGGACAAGGGGGAGGGGACAGGAAACACGGCGACGCCGGGGCACTGGTGAGATCGACAACAGACACTGAAGAAACGACAGTGGTTCAGCCACTGTTAACTGAATTTGACAGAACATGACATTGACAGTGCTCTGAAGGTGTTCGATGAAATGATATGGTATGAAGGAATTTTTTCCTGGAGCTGGGACTTGGTGAGGTGACCTCTCAATGCACCCAGAGGCTGCCTGATTTTTCTCAGAATTTTTGGAGAAGGATTTGAATGAATTTCATCAAATTTGGCAAATCTGGTCCAAACTTGCAGCAAGTATAGTTTGAAAAATTTGAACTGAAGACCAGTGGATCTTCATTGATCTAGGTTGAGGGTTCAAAGGACTATCTAGGGATATTGGTTTGGAGGCAAAAATCAAAACAGAAGGAGTAGCTCCTTTGTAAATCTCCAAGAGCTAGAATAGAAGGCTGAAATTGTTTTTGATGAGAAATAAATGGAAAATAAATATATGGAGAGGTTCAACTTGCTGTAGTTGAGGTACATCATGATCCAAAGGTGGGGAAAGGTTTATGGAAGAGGATTTGCACATAGGTCATGGCAAGAGAGATTTGTTGAAAGTGGCAAAGGATCATTCCAAAAGCCATAGGGCATTTTCAAAGAAATTTTCAAAAGACATTTTTCCCAAGTGACAAGCATTTTGGTTTGAGTCCAAATAAAAGAAAGAACCTCCAAGACCAAAATCAAGTCTTGGGTGAATCCAAATAAAACTCTTGCCATAAAGAAAAAATATTTTGAAAGGGAGGGTTCTTTTGAAGAAAAATTTAAATCACCTCCCTCAAGTCAAATAAAATTTTTGAAAAATCCAAAATAAAATTTTGGGTGTCAGAACACCTACCCCCTTAGGAAAAATCTCGTCCTCGAGATTTCAGCTGATCCTCGAATAGATATGGATATTCTGCCTGAAGAAAATCTTCCCTTTCCCATGTAGCTTCATCCTCAGAGTGGTTGCTCCACTGAACTCTGAAAATTTTTGTCGTTTTCTGATGGGTCCTCCGTTCAGACTCTTCCAGTATCTGTACTGGCCGTTCTCTATAGGTGAGGTCCGGTTGCACATCAATGCTCTCATGAGATACATGCTTCTCCGGGTTACTTACACATTTTCTCAATTGTGAGACGTGGAACATGTCATGGACGTCTGGCAGCTCCTTGGGTAGGTCTAGTTGGTAGGCTACCGTGACTCTTCGTGCAACTATACAGAATGGTCCAATAAATCTCGGGGCTAGCTTCCCCTTAATTTTGAACCGTTGCAGGCCCCTCATAGGAGACACTCGTAGGTATACGGAATCACCGGGTTCAAAGCTGACCTCACGATGTTTTTGATCATAGTAGCTCTTTTGTCGGCTTTGCGCTGTCTTGAGTATGTCCCTGATCTGCTTAACTTTCTCCTCGGCCTCTTTAAGCATGTCTGGGCCGAAGATACGGCTGTCACCTGTTTCTGACCAATTCAGTGGGGTACGACACCTCCGTCCGTACAATGCTTCAAAAGGTGCCATTTGTAAGCTGGCTTGGTAACTGTTGTTGTAGGCAAACTCGGCATACGGCAAACTTTCCTCCCAACTGGATCCATAGGTGAGCACACAGGCTCTTAGCATGTCCTCTAGGATTTGGTTCACACGTTCCATTTGTCCATCAGTCTGAGGGTGGTACGCTGTACTGAAAGCTAGTTGCGTGCCCAGAGCTTGTTGCAGGTGATCCCAAAATTTGGAGACAAATTGTGTGCCTCGGTCGGATATTATAGTCTTTGGGACTCCATGCAGACAAACTATACGGGAGAGATAAATCTTGGCCAGCCTTTGTGTGGAGTAGGTAGTCTTCACGGGAATGAAATGAGCAACCTTGGTTAGTCGGTCTGTGATGACCCATATGGCGTCATTTCCGCGTTGAGATCGAGGTAGTCCGACGATAAAGTCCATTCCTATTTCATCCCATTTCCACTCCGGTATCCTGTTTGGCTGGAGTAGCCCTGCTGGCTTTTGATGCTCGGCCTTGATGCGCTGACATGAATCGCAACAAGCAATAAATGCGGCTATATCCCTTTTCATACCGTGCCACCAAAATCTCTCCTGAATGTCTTTGTACATTTTGGTTCCTCCAGGGTGGATCGAGTATGGAGCGGTGTGGGTTTCGGTTAGGATTTGTTGCTTGAGTTCTTCGATGTTAGGTACGCAAAGTCTGTCTCCGTACCATAATATTCCTTCATTGTCTGTGACGAACTCTAAAGCCTTACCAAGGTTCATTTTCTTCTTTATACCTTCGATGCTGGGATGTCCCTGCTGAGCCTTCTTAACTTGTTCCACTAGAGTGGGTTGTATCTCCAGATTTAATATGGTGCCCTCAGAGACTAACACCATGTTGAGTCTAGCGAACTCTTGCTGAAACTCAGGCCTCAAGTTTCGTGGACTGTCGTTATCCGGGCTGGGGTTCCGACTAAGGGCATCAGCCACTACATTTGCTTTCCCTGGATGGTAGTGAATACCGACATCATAGTCCTTGACCAATTCCAACCAGCGTCGTTGGCGTAAATTTAGCTCTGGCTGAGTGAAAATATATTTAAGGCTCTTATGGTCCGTATATATTTCACAGCGATTTCCCAACAGAAAGTGCCTCCACTCCTTGAGTGCATGGATGACCGCTGCTAGCTCCAAGTCATGAGTTGGATAATTTTCCTCATGTTTCCGCAGCTGCCTAGAAGCATACGCGACAACTTTGCCATCCTGCATCAGCACACATCCGAGGCCCTTTCGGGACGCGTCACAATATACTTCAAAACTCTTGTGTATGTCTGGCACAGTTAAGACCGGTGCGGTTGTTAGCTTCTTCTTAAGCTCTTGGAAGCTTCTCTCGCATGCTTCCGTCCATACAAACTTTTTGTCTTTCTTGAGCAACTGGGTCATTGGTTTCGACACAGTGGAGAATCCTTCAATAAATCTTCTGTAATATCCGGCCATTCCCAGGAAACTCCGCACATCTGTTACGTTGGCGGGTGGCTTCCAGTCAAGTATGGCTTTGACTTTTTCTGGGTCTACGGCCACGCCTTCTTCGTTTAATATGTGGCCTAGGAAACCAACTTGCCTTAGCCAAAATTCACACTTGCTAAATTTGGCGTACAACTGATGTTTCCTTAATTCTCCCAAGACAATTCTGAGATGCTCAGCATGCTCTTCTGGTGTCCTTGAATAAACCAGAATATCGTCAATGAACACCACAACAAATTTGTCCATGAATTTCATGAACACTTTGTTCATGAGGTGGACGAAATATGCGGGGGCGTTCGTTAGTCCAAAAGGCATCACTGTGAACTCATATAATCCGTATCTGGAGGTAAATGCTGTCTTAGGCATCACTGTGAACTCATATAATCTCTAATTGTCATTGCAAACATGTTTATTCATAATAGGCTGAATCAGGAACGATGAACTAATCATATTTACAAAAACAAGAGAGGTCGAGTTCATACCAGCTTCTCTCATCTCAATCAGTCCATCATATATCGTCATTATTGCGTTTCACTTGCACGACCGAACGATGTGAATAATAATAATAGTGCACGTGCATTGGACTAAGCTGGAATCTGCGAGCATTCAATAAACAGGAGAAGACAAGGCAATATGGGCTCTTGGTTAAATCAACAATAATGCATATAAGAGCCACTTCAACAATTTATCATAATCTTCTCCTATCGGCCCCCAAAGAAAATAACAGAAATAAAAACTATTTACACGGGAAAGCTCCCAACAAGCAAAAGAAGAACAGGAAATCTTTTTGGGTTTTCTTTTTAATTACTGCTACAACAAGAAAAGTAAACTAGCTAAAGCTATTACTAATTTTTTTGGTTTTTTCTTAAGATTTAACAAACACACAAGAAGAAAGCAAGAAAAATAAAATAAACTAGCATGGATAGTACAATGAAAGAGTATGAGCACCGACAACTAGCAATGAGTGTGTGAACATGAATGTAATGTCGGTGAGAAATACGTACTCCCCCAAGCTTAGGCTGTTGGCCTAAGTTGGTTTATTGCCACGGATGGCCTGGCGGATATCCAAAGTTGTAGTTGGGGTCGTACTGAGATGCAGCGGCTATTGCCTCCTGAGCTGCAGCGTGACGGCGAGCTGCCTCCGCCCTCCTCTCATACTCATCTGCCTCCTCTCTGGTGATAAAATGTCTTCCTTTTACCTGATAATCAAAGAAGGTAGGAGCAGGGAGAGTAATATGGACAGCACGACGTCTGTCAAAGATTAAGCGATACTGGAGGGACTGCTCGTTCCTCTCAAGAAAATGATGATGAAACATGGCATTATAATCTATATAAACATTAGGTAGCTCAACATCATACTCACGTATAGGTACCTCAAGAAAATTAGCTAGACGGGTTGCATAAATTCCTCCAAAGAAATCCCCATTAATTTTATTATTATGCAACCTACGTGCAACAATAGCTCCCAAATTATAAAATTTATCTCCTAACACAGCACTCCTAAGAATACTGAGATCAGGGACACCCATGTGACATGCTTCATCCTTACCATTGATGCACCTACCTATGAAGAGAGCAAAATAATGTATAGCAGGAAAATGAATACTCCCTATGGTAGCTTGTGTTATGTCTCTAGATTCACCCACAGTTATATTGGCAAGAAAATCTCTAAATTCAGGTTTGCGAGGTTCACTAGCACTACCCCATTGTGGAAGTTTGCAAGCAGTGGTAAAATCCTCTAAGTCCATCGTATAAGATTTTTCATAAAGATCAAACAGGACAGTTTGAGAATTGCGTGAAGATGAAAATTCAAACCTCCTCACAAAGGAACTAGTGAGATAGTGGTACTGGCAGCACTTTTCCTCCTCGAAGCTCACAAGATCAGCGTTACGCAAATATGCGTTAAATTCTTCCTTAATTCCCGCTCGATCCATGAAGTCCTCTGAAGGCCATTCACAAGGCTGCACTGGAGTGTTCCTTGGTGGCTCATCATCGGCATCGCGCATTGCGAGCCTGGGTCCTTGCTTCCTTGAAGGACCACCTTGGTACATTTTCCTAAGCATATTTCTTCCTCTGAATTTTTTTGAAATTTTTAGTAACTTCAAATAAAAGTGAACCAAGCTCAACAAAATTGATAGCAACTACTCCTACAAGTGCCTAAAGCCTATATCATGCATTGGAACTACTTAGAACCATATAAATTTGACATGCACGCTCAAGAACATGGTCACCTAGGCAGCACAAATTTGCAATGAATAAAGCACTAGAACAAAAACTAATTGGACCAATGGAGGAGTCACATACCAAGGAACAATCCCCCAAGCGGTTTTGTGAGAAGTGCTTTGAGCAAGGAGATCGAAAATCGCAGCAAAATGAGCTAGAACTCGTGCTTGAGCTGGATGGTGTTTTTTTGGGAGGAAGAAGAAGTGTGTGGGTGCAGGAATAAGTGGAGGGGAGCCACCGTGGGCCCACGAGGCAGGGGGCACGCCCTGGACCCTCGTGGCCAGGTGCTTGCTCCCCCTGCTGTGTTCTCAGTGCCAGATATTCTCAAATATTCCATAAAAAATCATATTAAATTGGCAGGGCATTTGGAGAACTTTTATTTTTGGGGTATTTTTATATTGCACGGATAATTCAGAAAACAGACAGAAAATACTAATTTTACTTTATTTCAACTAAATAACAGAAAGTAAAAGAAGGGTACAGAAGGTTGTGCCTTCTAGTTTCATCCATCTCATGCTCATCAAAAGGAATCCACTAACAAGCTTGATCAGGTCTTGTTAACAAACTCATTCCGAATAACATGGAACCGGAGAAATTTCGAATAACACTATGTTACCTCAACGGGGATATGCACATCCCCAATAATAATAATATTTGTTCTTGACAGTAGGAAGAGGAAATTCAAAACCTCCAAAAATAATTGATGGAAATTTTCCAATAGAATTGATACTGTGGATTTGAGGTTGTTTCCTCGGAAAGTGTACCGTATGCTCATTACCATTAACATGAAAAGTGACATTGCCTTTGTTACAGTCAATAACAGCCCCTATAGTATTCAAAAAGGGTCTTCCAAGAATAATAGACATACTACCGTCCTCGGGAATATCAAGAATAACAAAGTCCGTTAAAATAGTAACGTTTGCAACCATAACAGGCACATCCTCACAAAAACCGACAGGTATAGCAGTTGATTTATCAGCAATTTGCAAAGATATTTCAGTAGGTGTCAACTTATTCAAATCAAGTCTACGATATAAAGAGAGAGGCATAACACTAACACCGGCTCCAAGATCACATAAAGCAATTTTAACATAATTTCTTTTAATGGAGCATGGTATAGTGGGTACTCCTGGACCTCCTAGTTTCTTTGGTATTCCACCCTTAAAAGTGTAATTAGCAAGCATGGTGGAAATTTCAGCTTCCGGTATCTTTCTTTTATTAGTAACAATTTCTTTCATATACTTAGCATAAGGATTCATTTTGAGCATATCAGTTAATCGCATACGCAAAAAGATAGGTCTAATCATTTCAGCAAAGCGCTCAAAATCCTCATCATCCTTTTTCTTGGATGGTTTCGGAGGAAAAGGCATGGGTTTCTGAACCCATGGCTCCCTTTCTTTACCGTGTTTCCTAGCAACAAAGTCTCTCTTATCATAACGTTGATTCTTTGATTGTGGGTTATCAAGATCAATAGCAGGTTCAATTTCTACATCATTATCATTACTAGGTTGAGCCTCAACATGAACATCTTCATTAATATTATCGCTAGGTTCATGTTCATTACTAGATTGTGTTTCAGCATTAGAAATAGAAATATTATTGGCATTCTCAGGTGGTTCAGCAATAGGTTCACTAGAAGTATGCAAAGTCCTATCGTTTTTCTTTTTCTTCTTTTAAGAAGGACTAGGTGCATCAATATTATTTCTCTAAGAATCTTGCTCAATTCTCTTAGGATGGCCTTCAGGATACAAAGGTTCCTGAGTCATTTTACCAGTCCTAGTAGCCACTCTAACAGCATAGTCATTATTCTTACTATTCAATTCATTGAGCAAATCATTCTGAGCTTTAAGTACTTGTTCTACTTGAGTGGTAACCATAGAAGCATGTTTACTAATGAGTTTAAGTTCACCTTTAGCTCTAGACATATAATCACCCAAGTGTTCAATCATATAACCATTTTGTTTTAATTGTCTACCAAAATAAGCATTAAAATCTTCTTGTTTAACCATAAAGTTATCAAACTCATCCAAACATTGGCTAGCAAACTTAGTAGGAGGGATTTCAGCTTTATCATATCTATAGAGAGAATTTACCTTTACTACCTGTGTCGGGTTATCAAGACCATGAGTTTCTTCAATAGGTAATGGATTAAGATCATATATTTCTTCAACAGGCAGTAAATTAAGAACATGTATTTCTTCAATAGGTGGTAAATTCTTAACATCTTCAGCTTTAATACCTTTTTCTTTCATATATTTCTTTGCCTCTTGCTGTAGCGACCCGACCTCAAACGGTCAAGTCTCTGTGCTTCAGTGTCATCCCTGGATCGGTAATGCTGACACACACAGTACTCGAAGGATTTATAACAGAGTAGCAATCACACACTTATTACATCGAATGTCTCAAAAGAGAACTTATTACAATAAATATGGCTTAAGGCCATCTAATACGATAACATCGGAAGGCTTGGAAGATAAAGTGAGTCCATCAACTCCAACGGCATAGCTGAGCTGCACGGCAACGACCTAACGAACCTCACTCCTCGTCTGAAAAGTCTGCAACATAATACGTTGCAGCCCGGAAACGGGTCAGCACATGGAATATGCTGGCAATATACCACAGTAGAGCAAGAACAGAATAATGCTATCACTACATGCATATTTGGCTGGTGGAAAGCTCTATGGTTATAGTTTTTGCGAAAAGCCAATTTTTCCCTACAACAAAGGAATAAGTTTTATTTTAACTATCATGGTAGTTGAAACATCATTGAGAAGGTTCCTCCAACTCAATCCCAATTAAAGTAATTATCAACCCAACAATATTAATTTAGAGTGATGAGATACTTAGGATACTCCAAGTACTAGATACTCAAGATTGTCCATAACCGGGGACACGGCTAACCATGATTAGATTGTACACTCTGCAGAGGTTTGCGCACTTTTCCCCACAAGACTCGATCTCCTCCGTTGGATTTCTCGCACTACAAGGTGTTTGAGAAACGGATGACCGAGACATAGCCTTTCAGAAACATTAACTCTTTACTCCGGGCAGACCATACAAACCTACATCCCTCTACCTGCTGATCCACCTCTTCAAGAGCTCATGCAACTTACTCAACTATGCTAGAGCCCATAATAGCTTGTGGCTGCACACGGAAGTTTCTAGCATGAAAATATCGCAGTTCCCTTTGAGCCTGGGTGGCGGACCTTAGGATGATCACATGGGTACTCTGGGATATCCTAGGACAACACTGGATTCTCCAGGTGCCCGACAAGCAATCCACCCAGATGTGTATTAAAGTTGCCACCTTAAGTTGAACCATTAATTAACAATCTCACATCTGTCATGGATACACTCAAACCCAATCCACGTCTACGAGCATAGCATAGCAATATAAGCAATACGTAGAAGTAACTCCCAAGGTTTGAATATAACAGGGCAATAGGTTCTACCTCATCAACTCCTTCCCAACCCACATGTTAATCACATCCTAAGCATGCAATGTTTGAGGATTGGAACTAATGCATAAAAACTGGGTATGAAAGAAGTATGATCAATGTGTTACTTGCCTTGCTGACGATCTGCAAAACCTAGGGACTCGTAGTAGCACGCTTCTCACTCCAGGAATTCTATCGCAAACAAACAATAGCATACATAAGAAATCAAGAAAAGATGCATGGGCAAAACTCAAGTAAGAAGAATTGACCAGAAAGTTCAACTTAAGAACTCCGGTTTGCAAAAAGAATCAAATCAAACGGAGCAACGAAACTCAAACTGCGAAAGAAACAAGATCCGTTTACTAATCTGAACTAAAGTCAAATTTTACAGTACCAAAATCTTGTTCAAGTTGGTTAAACAGAAAGAGGGTTTTGAGATGAAGATCTAGGCGCTTGAATCGCCTGATTCCGATAAACGAGCGAAAAGATAAACTAAAACGAAAATCGGATCAGAAATCGCGATCCAAAATAATCGCGGAAAATCCGAGAAAAAGAAAAACTGACGAACAGGCTAACGAACGAACGTTCGCTGTCTGCGGTTAAACGGTGAAAACCGTTCGTTAAAACAAACGTAAAACGGGCGTTCGCTAAATAACTAAACCGAAAATAAACCGAACCGGATCTATATAAAAAACGGATCTAGGGTTTCGAAAAAAAACCAAAACGGTTTTCTCACGAAAACCGAGGCAGCTACCTCGGGTCCGGCATCTCTGGCGCGGCGGGCAGCGGCGGGCGGTGGCGCCGCGGGGCGATGGCGGCAGCGGCGGCAGCGCGGGCGGCGGCGGCGGCTGCGCGGGTGGCGGCGGCAGGATTAGGGTTAGGGTGCGGGTGGCGGCTGGGCTGGCTCGGGGCTCGGGGTCTCGGGCTTTAAAGGCCGGCCCGAGGAGTCCTGGCCGGTTACGGCCCGGAGTCGGTTCACTTTTTTTTTAATAATTCCGATGTGCAGAAAAAAAGAAAAGAAATACTAAACGGACTCCAAAAATCCCGAAATAAATTTTCTCCGTCCTCTAAAAATAGGCCGGACAAGGTGAACATTTATTTGGGCCTAAAATGCAATTTTCAAATACGCATATTTTCCTAATTCAAATAAAATAGCGAAAACTCCGAATAAAATCCAATATTTGATTTTAATATTTTTCCTCCAATATTTCATTTATTTTGGAGAAGTCATATTATCTCCTCTCATATATTTGAATACGAAATATTTTCGGAGAGAAAAATAATTAAAACAAATAATCCTCGTTTCAATATTTGATAAAATTCAAATATACAGGGAAATCCCCAACTCTCTCCGAGGGTCCTTGAGTTGCTTAGGATTTCGAGGATCGCCAAACGAAATGCAGCAAAAATATGATATGCATGAATGATCTATGTATAACATTCCAAATTGGAAATTTGGGATGTTACACTTGCATATCTTCAGGACTGAGAAATAAAACACCCCTCTTCTTTGGAGTTGGTTTAGGAATAGGCTCGGGAATTGGCTCAGGAAGTCTCCAGTTATTTTCATTTGTCAACATATTATTCAATAAAATTTCAGCTTCATCCGGTGTTCTTTCCCTGAAAACAGAACCAGCACAACTATCCAGGTAATCTCTGGAAGCATCGGTTAGTCCATTATAAAAGATATCAAGTATTTCATTTTTCTTAAGAGGATGATCAGGCAAAGCATTAAGTAATTGGAGAAGCCTCCCCCAAGCTTGTGGGAGACTCTCTTCTTCAGTTTGCACAAAGTTATATATATCCCTTAAAGCAGCTTGTTTCTTATGAGCAGGGAAATATTTAGCAGAGAAGTAATAAATCATATCCTGGGGACTACGCACACAACCAGGATCAAGAGAATTAAACCATATCTTAGCATCACCCTTTAATGAGAACAGAAATATTTTAAGGATATAAAAGTAGCGAGTTCTCTCATCATTAGTGAACAGGGTGGCTGTATCATTTAATTTAGTAAGATGTGCCACAACAGTTTCAGATTCATAACCATAGAAAGGATCAGACTCAACCAAAGTAATTATATCAGGATCAACAGAGAATTCATAATCCTTATCAGTAACACAGATAGGTGAAGTAGCAAAAGCAGGGTCAGGTTTCATTCTAGCATCAAGAGATTGCTGCTTCCATTTAGCTAATAACTTCTTAAGATCATATCTATCATTGCAAGCTAAAATAGCTCTAGCAGCTTCTTCATCCATAACATAACCCTCAGGAACAACAGGTAATTCATATTTATTAGGGGGAGAGTCTTCGTGATCACTATCTTCAATATTATCAGTTTCAATAATTTCATTCTCTCTAGCCCTAGAAAGTTGTTCATCAAGAAATTCACCAAGTGGCACAGTAGTATCAAGCATAGAAGTAGTTTCATCATAAGTATCATGCATAGCAGAAGTGGCATCATCAATAATATGCGACATATCAGAATTAATAGCAGAAGCAGGTTTAGGTGTCGCAAGCTTACTCAAAACAGAAGGTGAATCGAGTGCAGAGCTAGATGGCAGGTCCTTACCTCCCCTCGTAGTTGAGGGATAAATTTTTGTTTTCGCGTCTTTCAAGTTCTTCATAGTGACCAGCAGATATAAATGCCAAGTGGCTCAAAGAATAGAGCTATGCTCCCCAGCAACGGCGCCAGAAAATAGTCTTGATAACCCACAAGTATAGGGGATCACAACAGTTTTCGAGGGTAGAGTATTCAACCCAAATTTATTGATTCGACACAAGGGGAGCCAAAGAATATTCTCAAGTATTCGCAGTTGAGTTGTCAATTCAACCACACCTGGGTAACTTAGTATCTGCAACAAAGTATTTAGTAGCAAAGTAATATGGAGGTAACGGTAGCAAAAGTAACATTTTTGGTTTTGTAGTTGTTGTAACAGTAGCAACGGAAAAGTAAATAAGCGAAGAACAATATGTGAAAAGCTCGTAGGCATTGGATTGGTGATGGAGAATATGCCGGATGCGGTTCATCATGTAACAGTCATAACATTGGGTGACACAGAACTAGCTCCAATTCATCAATGTAATGTAGGCATGTATTCCGAATATAGTCATATGTGCTTATGGAAAAGAACTTGCATGCCATCTTTTGTCCTACCCTCCCGTGGCAGCAGGGTCCTAGCGGAAACTAAGGGATATTAAGGCCTCCTTTTAATAGAGTACCGGACTAAAGCATTAACACATAGTGAATACATGAACTCCTCAAACTATGGTCATCACCGGGAGTGGTCCTGATTATTGTCACTTCGGGGTTGCCGGATCATAACACATAGTAGGTGACTATAGACTAGCAAGATAGGATCAAGAACTCACATATATTCATCAAAACATAATAGGTTCAGATCTGAAATCATGGCACTCAGGCCCTGAGTGAAAAGCATTAAGCAAAACAAAGTCATAGCAACATCAATCTCAGAACATAGTGGATACTAGGGATCAAACCCTAACAAAACTAACTCGATTACATGATAAATCTCATCCAACCCATCACCGTCCAGCAAGCCTACGATGGAATTACTCACGCACGACGGTGAGCATCATGAAATTAGTGATGGAGGATGGTTGATGATGACGACGGCGACGGATTCCCCTCTCCGGAGCCCCGAACGGACTCCAGATCAGCCCTCCCAAGAGGTTTTAGGGCTTGGCGGCGGCTCTGTATCGTAAAACGCGATGAATCCTTCTCTCTTATTTTTTTCTCCCCGAACACGAATATATGGAGTTGGAGTTGTGGTCGGTGGAGCAACAGGGGGCCCACGAGGCAGGGGACGCGCCCTCCACCCTCGTGGACAGGTGGAGGCCCCCCTGACTTGGATTCTTCTTCTAGTATTTTTAATATTTTCCAAAAATATGTTCCGTGGAGTTTCAGATCATTTCGAGAACTTTTTTTGCACATAAATAACACCATGGAAAGCGTCAGTCCGGGTTAGTTCCATTCAAATCATGCAAGTTAGAGTCCAAAACAAGGGCAAAAGTGTTTGGAAAAGTAGATACGACGGAGACGTATCACGCAATGACCGGGCTAAGTCTCCCATGCGGCTGTGCACTACCCCCTCGATTCTTAAATATACTCCGGAGTATTTGTCTTTCTAGAGATTTCAACGAATGACTACTCAAATATTTGTCTTTTAAAGATTCAAATGGACTACTACATACGGATGTATATAGACATATTTTAGAGTTTAGAATCACTCATTTTGCTCCGTATGTAGTCACTTGTTGAAATCTCTAGAAAGACAAATATTTCGGAACGGAGGGAGTACACATATGAAGCAAAATGAGTGAATCTACACTCTAAAATATGCCCATTTGAAATTTGTAAAAAGACAAATATTTAGGAACGAAGGAGTATAATTTTGTGCATGGCACATGGACCCGGTTGCCGAAGAGGATTCTGGCAACGCTATCAAGCTTCCAGCATTTGTTTACATAATTGACGTACTATACAAATAATTTTCCAGCGACATGAAATTGTAAAATGGTGTGAGCTTTCAGCTTTTGTTTCGTGTGTCTTGCCATCGATGCTATTTTGGAAACAATAAAAAACTAACGTCCTTGCTAATGCATCTCAATTATTAGCAGATCAGAGCTAATATTTACATCACAACTGAAGACAAAGTTGTGAGAAGGTGTTAAATTAAAATCGATCCATGCTTTCATTGGCAGCAACGTCCCCTAGCTCTGTCTAAATCAACAAGGCATGTTGGGAAAAAAGTAGCTGTCTGGAGCATGCAACATTCCGATCATTTTGTGCAGTTCCACTAAAATAGAGCTGAGCGTCCCTGTTCCAAAGATATTAAGTGTGATTGCGATAATAGAGGACTACTGATGAAACAATAAACACACAAATAGAAGCCGGTCACCTTTGCAGTCTCTCTTAATACTAACTAGTTGGAGAAGACTAGGCTCGGAGTTGGATGAGGAGGATAGAGCAAAACCAATCTCCCTTTGTGCAGTCGCACTGAAATGTAGAGACGTTGCCCATGTGACATTTTGGTAGAACTGCACAAAACACTCTTAAGAAAAAAGTGATTTGTGCAGTTCACCAAAAGGTCGCAATAGCAACGAGGTGAAATGGATAGCCCTGTTTGCAAAAAAGAGGTAGAAAGGAAACAATTACTGGCCAATAACAGTTGATGACACATGCGACGACAAAAAAGTAGCATATACCTTGTCCTAAGGGAAGATAACAACACGGTTGTGTTTGTCTAAAACGTTGTGAGGACGAGATTGCAATATGGAAAGTACGCCGGACGAGCTACGTTTTGGGCAAAGAACTATGGAAGATCCACATGCAGCGACGTGGGAAGACGGGTAGTGGAGCAAGGTCAGAGGGGATACCTGGAGGTCGTCGGGATGTAACTAGGTGAGCGGCGGCGGGCGGAATCTGCCCATACTGCGGCAGCGAGCAGGTGGCGTAGGCCCTACCACGCCGGAGCTTGGTCAGAGAGAACGGCATGTACCGTAGATCGGGACGTGCTGCCTCGGCGCCGTCGAACGGAGAAACAATGCACGTCCTCCCTTTCCGCCAGCGGACGGGATGCGGCTGGATCAGTGACCAACGGTGAGAGAGAGAGAGGCCACCGCGGCCTTGTGTGAGATACTCTGAAGAGAGACAAACCAGGCAGGCTCCATTGTATATAGTGGAGCGGACTACCTTTTTCTCCATAAAAATCATTTTATATTTTGTGTACGTGCCATTGAGCGATATAACTTTATTTAAAAATAATGCGCCAACGCATCAAGTCGAACTTTGTTTCGTGCACGCGTGGTACACGACCTCCGTAGGTAAACAACCGCTACACGCGTTCAAATTAGCATGTGGGCTGCCATTTCGTACAGAAATGAGCTCCACCGTGTACCCGCGCAGGTGTGGCTGGGCACGAAGCGTGAGTACGTGCACGGTGCACCTATTCTCTTCTTGTATACGTACACCACCTATGTGGGGTTGTGTGAGAGAGATACAAACGTAGAGAGATATAGTGTGTGGGTTTGTGAGAGTTTTTGGGGGGGGTCAATCAAAAAATGTAACATATGCAATGTGTGTGAAATAGAGTCCTGGATATATCATATATATAGAGGGGGCGATCCACGAGAAGAGAGTGGAGGTATCATCGGCTTGAGGTGTCCATAGAATCGAAGAGAGGGATGATGTGTGTGTGTGTGTGCGCGCGCGCGCGTGATCGATAAAGAGTGCCATCGAATTTGTGTGTGCCCACGTCAAAGATATAGAGTGGCTGGCCTACTGGAACATGAGAGGGGACAGGTGCAGTTTGTCTCTGTGGCATGGATACCTACCTACAGCGCTCGACTATCGGTGTGTGGTGGGGGGGAGGGAGGCCTAATTAACTATAGAGGTACAATGGCTGGTATATGTGTGGAGGAGGAGAGAGGCCTACCTCATGTATTAAGGGAGATCGATCTACCTCATGTATTAAGGGAGATCGATCTACCTCATGTATTAAGGGAGATCGATCGGCATCCATGCATATGTGTAGGAGAGGAATAAGGTTGGGAGAGAGACAGAGCTAGAGTGTTGGAGGGGGTGGTAGTGGAGTTGCTTCTAACAAATGGTGGGATAGGCTTGCTAGACAACCGGAGGGCATGCCTGCAATATCAATAAGAGAGGGGATGGCTGCCTGTCTATGCACGTGCGTGTGAGAGACGGGTCAGGAGGCATGCACGAATGATGAGGGGGACAATATGGATGTGGTAAGCAGACATAACTACATAGGAAGATCAATGGTCCTTTGTCAGAGAAAGAAGAGAGATAACTTGTGAGGTACGTCGATCGATGGGGGGAATAGTTAAAGTCGACCTAGGTATATGTTGGGAGATCGATCGGTATACATGCATGTGTGTGTTAGAAGCAAATGAGGCACGGGGAGAAGGATAGAGAGAGAGAGGGATGCATCTAGGAGGTGGTGCGAGAGTCATACTATATCAAGGGGGAAGGAGTGTGCGAGTACGAGATCGATTAAAAGAGTGGTGGGAGTGAGGCATGGATGGTGATAAGAGAAGAGGGGAAGCTTGTGCTTGTGCTAGGCACACCTGGCTAGAGAGGCATATGGATCGATGTGTGCCGTAAAGAAGGAGCTGGGGGGGCCTACGCACACCGTGGGTGAACGACCTAAAGTGAAAAGACGAATTTGCACGATGGAGCTAGAGAATGCTGAGGGAGGGTGAGAGGGAAGTGGGCGTGTGCATGCATGAGAGAAAGTTAGCGCTAGCTACAAAGATAAGAGGATTGTGTGGGTGTAAAAGACGAATAAAGATCATACTTCATTATAAAAAGCGAATTCGGATATTTGAAGAATTTATCATAGTGTTTTAAACTGACGCATGTGTGAATATATATAACGGTGATACACATGGTGTGGTTATGAACATGTTATACTACATATAATATATTTTATCTCTACTCTTATAAAAAAACGGAGTTGTTGATGATGGTGTGCCTGCCATCCTGCAATATAGGTCGTTCGATTTATATCTGACGGATAGAAAGGAAACTATGGCAATTTTGAAAAAAGATACCCACACCCCTTTTGCAAATTAGGCCTCCCCTTGATCATGTTGATGTTCTGTGGAACGCATGGGCATCTTGCTAGTACTACGTATAATATATAGAACATTGATCATAACGGAAATAATTTGCTACCCATGGTGGTAGCTACACACGGCCCCAATTTTTATCTCTAATCATTTTGGTAAATTATTTTGGACGATGAAAAATAACTCTATAACCAAAATATGGTGGCTTTGGACCAGCCAGGCAAGTAACATGCAACTGTGCCAAAAAGGCAAGCAAAAAGACTGAGAGAAGTGAGAAAATGCCCTTTCTACACAACGAAAAGGCACTTGTGTCAAAAAGGTAATAAAAAGATAGAGAGAAGTGAGAGAAAGTCATTTTTATACAACAAAAATGCACTTGTGCCAATGCCATAAGAAACCCAACACCTCATATATCAAAAAAATGCACATATGCCAAAGGGTGTGTAGCTGCCACCATGCATGCGTAGCTACCACCATGCATAGAAAATTGCCTCTCTTGATCATAATTTGGGCTAATGTGTGGCTTTTGCAGCTCAGGTCTAAATACTTGTCATAATGTAGGGGGCGGGGCACTATACTATGTGTCATAAACATGGTGTACGTATGGAACATGGTTTAGATTATGAATATATAGTTAGTACATCAAATGTACTATTATTTGAAATCAACATCAAGTGTACTCAAAAAATAGAATTCGAGTTCATGTAGTACACATAGTTCATATCTATCTCTATAGTAATCATGTGGTGTGTTATTAAGGTAATACACGAATGATGGTTGAAGTTGGCAACAATCATGATTGTAGATTCTTATTGAAATAGAGAAACGAATTCAAATTCAGTTCGAATTGCAGCGGTAGTATAGACATTTGGAATGCACTAAAATGTTGGTATGAGTAGGTTACATGCATTATACAGCAAGCGAAAAAATTTAATTGGACATAACATGGATTCATACTCCCTCCTTCCATCTATATAGGGCGTAATGCGTTTTTAAGACCGCCTTTGACTATTGACAAGATTAGTAGTACATGACATGCACAATGTGAAAATTATATCATTGAAAGAACCTTTCACAAACGAATTTAACGGTGTGCTTTGTGTAAGTTGCATGTCATATATTATTGCTCTAATATTTGGTCAAAGTTAGCATCGAAAAACGCATTAGGCCCTATATAGGTGGAAGGAGGGAGTAGCTTTGAATAGCATTTTTATAGTAAAACGGGGCAAGACTCTCTCTTTGTGTGGTGTGAATAGTTTTATTTTTTTCGTTTTCTTTTTGGTTGAGGGAAGTGTGAATTGATTTGGTACGTACAAGTACAATATTACACGTTAGGCTTGTCCCTAAAATTCAACTCGCGCCTTGTTATATCCCGAAAATTCAGATATCGTGCTCCCAAAAATGGCGCCTTCACAACCCGCGCCTTGCTATCCCGAAATTACAATGCGCGCGAAAACTCCCTCCAGCTGCCAAATCCCGACACGCGAAATCCCCCTTCTAACCCTGAGCCGAAAGGGCCGCTAGTTCAAATCGGTGGGGGGTACTTTTGTAACACACCCTACATTTTGGACAAGCGCGTCCCTAAGTCATGGTTCACCCCCTCCCATCGCCTCCTTTTTGCCATTCGAAATCCGAGGCCGCCATAACCTCTCCGCTCCAGCCGCGAAACCCCACCCTCCTCCGTCCGCCACCTCACCGCTGCCCAACCGAAGCCTCTTCCCCGACGACGTCGTCCACCGCAACAGCTCGACGTCCCTTGTCCACCTCCCCAGATGAGGATCCGTCGTCCATCTCATCATCCCGCCGGTTCACCCGCCCCGTCCTCCACCTCCAAGGAGCTGCTCTGACGATCGCCTCGTCTATCGCGGCTGCTCCATCCCCACAGCGTCGCCTTAACCTGCTCCATCGGAACCGCAACATCCTCACCGACTCCTCGGACGAAGCCGAGGCCTACTCGGCGCCACCAAAACACTCATCGCGTCGCACCTTCTCCTTAACTCGACCTCCCGACGCCGACGGTGCTCCATCCCACACCCCCATGGAGTGGCTACCTTGAAGCCAGCGCAGCGGGCGACATCTCCACGGCGGCTCTCCCCCAGTGCGAGGCCCCTTCGGCGGCGGCGGCCATACCAGCCGGATCTGCTGTTGCTGCTCCGGCTCTCGCTCGCTCGCGCTGCTACTGCTGCTGCTCCGGCTCTCGCTCGATCACTCGCTCGCCCAGCTGCTGCTGCTCCGGCTCTCGCTCGCTCGCTCGCGGTGTTGCTGCTGCTCTCCCCCTCGCTCGTGTTGTTGCTCTGCTCCGATTTAGCTGCACTTCAGTCGACTGAATCGACTTTTGGGTCAGTCGATTTTCAGGGGGTGGGGGGGCTCGCCCTAGTTAAGGAAGAACCACCCGCAGCGGGGATGGGGGCTCGCCGGAGAGGTACCCCACTAACTATCTTAGGGTTCAGGGTGGGGGTGGGGGCCTAGAGGGCTGGCCGGGGCGGCGGCGGACTGGCGATGGGGAGTTGTTTCGGGGCGGCGCTTGGGCCGGCGGTTTGGCCGATGGTGGCTGGCGGCTCAGGGGGGTGCAGGTTGAAGATGAACTGCAGGCCCTCCCTAAACTACATGTCAAGTGCCTCTCTGCTACCATTGCGTTCAGTTTCGACAGTAACATTCAGATTCCACGGTAATTTTCAGTTTCGGCAGTTAAGTTCAGAGTCAACAGTTTTTACCTCATCTATTGTAGTCAGGTGGTTTTTGGTGATGTAAATTTTACATCTATTTTACATCATCTATTGGAGATGCTATTAGAATCCCACTTGAGATTGACGATGTATGTCTTGTGCTGCTTCAGCCTTGACGTCTTACGGCTCACCGGAGCTGCTCCAACGACAGAATGATCCATCACAACAGAGCAGTGCCCTGGACGCCGTCTACAGATTCCTCAGATCTTCCTCCACACCTCCGACAGCCACCTGTGCCTCAACTACTTCAGCGACCAACCCAATGATGCTGAGGTCGACATGGCTACGGCAAAGAGGTTGTACACTTGTTGCATCACTTATTACTATACATGCATGTCGATCCATTAGGGCTATTTTGGTTCAACGGAAAAACATAGCAATAGGGAATTTTCCAATGGCACTCTGCTATTCAATTATTCATCCATTTGTTGAAAGGAATGAAGCAAAACATCCACCTGGACCTACTTTTCAAAATCCTATGCATGAAAACAAGACCAAGTGCATTAGTGGCAGAATAACATTCTAACTGTACACGCTTTCATATGGTTTCACTTTATTTTGGACATGTTTCTTTGCATTCCTCTGCTCTTCCAATTCCTGTAAACCAAACACCCAAGTTGACAGAAATCATGTGTTTACAAATGCTCTGTTTACCATGTGCATTCCTATCCTATTCCGGTGTTTTTCCTATCCCTGCGTTTTTAGAATCATGCAAGCCAAATGAGCCCTTATAGAATTACTTCAGTTACAGGTAGGTGTCGAAGGGAACTTTGTGTGGTTTGTCTTGCTCCTGCAGCGACGTCGCCCACCTCACCTGAGCTGCTCCATCAACAGAAACATCCACCAAACCAGACATCACGACTCCTGACCGTCTTTCGCCGCCTCAGATCTCCTTCCCTGCCGCCGTCTCCCACCGCAACGGCATCACCATCATCGACTCGGCAGATGAACCTAAGGAGTACACGGGTCCACAAGAGAGGTCACACTCTTTTATTTCTGCTTATGTTATGCATTGCTTAAAATTACCTGCTACTTTATCGTCCTGTTCACCTCTTGGACTCCAAGTCAGGTCCAAATTAATGTTCAAACTTGAGTTCTAAATTAGTTGTGGGGCACATATCAAGGAAGCAATGAATAGTATCTCTGTCTAATATCTGGTTCACCTGGGTATGCCTATGTTGTTCATCTTGGGTGGGAAACAAATAGTAAAGCAATCATCATCTGTCTTTTTATTAAATTAAAGCAATCATCAGCCTGCTATCATTATTTTTGGATCCATCCACTAGTTGTTACCATCACTGTAAATTTCTGCATGCTCTCCTTACATAATCTCACCATATTTTTTCGTATGCATGTCAGATATTGTACACAGTCATGCTGAACATGTAGAGAAAAAGAGAAGAGTTTTGCGTGGCAATACAATGTCATGCAGACATCGCCCCATGGTGGGTTCAATGGCAAACCCTCCCCACCCCTCTCCAGATTGTAATCGAGAGGAAGATATCTGTTCTGAGGCGGATTCAGACGCCGCTGACCACTCCTATTTACCCCCCAAGGTGTTTGCTCTACCTTGGCATGATGATGTTAGTCATATGATGATGTTAGTCATATCATATCAACCATTTGGGTGGGAGATTGAAAAATCTAGAGTGAAAACAAGGCCTTCAGTGCAGAAAGTGCTACCTGTCGAAGCAGATCTCTTGTTGGGTCCCGATAGCTCCTCGGAGATGGATTCAGAGACAGATGACCAGTCCTATTCCCCCACCGAGGTGTATGCTCTAACTTGGCACGGTTATACTGCTCATATCATGCATATGGTGTCTTGCATTGCATAGTTTAGACATCATATACACAATATTCAACACCATGTTCTTAGTTCAGACATAATATCTAATGCCCTCTGTTTAGCATATAAATCACATATGTGAATTAAATGATGCGATCCTGATTACTTAGATAACATGTAGGTGAATTATGTCATGCGATCCTATTTAGTTATTCATCATATCTTTGAATTATGTTATGCTATGCTATCCAGTTTAGATAGACATCATATATGTGAAATTATGTCATGCTATCCGTTTTAGTTAAACAATATACATATCAACTATTTCATGTCCTCTTTTTTCCACACTATGTATTGCATCTGTCTCTCATACAATGTCTGTACATTCAACTATGTTTCCTGTTTATCAGCCATTTGAATTGGAGCGGGTGATGCCAGTATCTAGCCAACTAAAAACACGGTCTTCAAATAAAACAGTGCTACCTCTTGGTGGAGATAGCACCCCGGTTGTACATGCACGAGAACCAGCCCTACCACACATAACCCAAACTCTCGCAGATTGTACCCCTACTGTGATGGACAGAGAACCAGCTTCATCCAATCTAACCCCAACCCCAGCAGATAGTAACCCAGTTCCTGTTGACACAACACCATCTCCACCACAGAGCTCCCAAACAAGAGCAGTTAGTAAGGCAGCTCCAGTGCCCAAAGGGCCAGTACTACCACGGCGAACCCCAACTCCACCAGTTAGTACGCCTATTCCTGTGGAGGAAGCACAACCAGCTAGTCGTAGTTTAGCATCTATCGCATTTGATGTTGTTAAATCGTATGTGCGTATCTTCCCATCTTGTAAATATTATACTGAAGATGAAGGAAAATGCCAGTTGCAGGTGTTTATCCAGGAGTTATGTGTAAGTAATGTTATTCATGGCAATTACTTTGCTTTGTCCCATACATCCTACCTCCATGATGGTTATAATACAGCAAATTTTCCCATTTTTCTCTATAGAGAAGGACGATTTGGAAACTCAGGATGAGGTAACCTGTGCTAATACCTCTGCTATCTTCAAGAATGCTTGGTGGCAGTATCGGAATTACCTGAAGAAAACGTACTTCACCGGCAAAGAAACTCATCAAATTCCCTTACGTTCTCCTGAGACACATTTACTGGACGATGATTGGGAACGCCTTGTTCTGTACTGGTCCCGAACCAAGAATGTGGTAAGGTCTATGAGCTCATTTTCTATTTTTAAGTACTATATTCTTGCGTCTTACTGTACTCTGTTCATGTAGAACAAGTGCCTAAACCTGAAGAACAACTGTTCTAATTTAAGATTCCATTGTTATCATAGTTCAAAAAAGCGCTAGGCGTTAATTGTGCGTTTTGCCACCGCCTTGCGCTTTACTGACCAAAGCGCATGCTTATGCGCAGTTATGCACAGATTAAGCGTAGTTATGCGCAATGCGTTTTGCCAACGCCTAGAGCCTAGGCGCGCTTAAGCGCTCGCTTAGGCACGCCTTTTTTAACTATGATTGCTATCGTGCATACTGCTTTGCTCTTGTATCACTGTATTTACTCATACAAACTTATTTTTAAATTGAAGGATCCAATCGAAACTCCAATGGCACAGCAGGTATGTTCACGCATGTTTCTTTAACATGCTTGCTCTTATCAATAGCTCTGTTGATTTCAATTTCAATTGTGTATACAGTTGACTTCTCATATCATGCACATTGCTAGCATCACAACAGAGCCAATAGTGTTGTTGTACATGTAGACCCGTGGTACCCATCTGAAATCTTGTTGTGCCGTGTAGTTTCCCACGCTTTGTATTCTTTCACTGCTACTTTGTCTTGAACTGATATGATTTGAACCGTGTTTCTATTTTGATTTGGCAAGACAATGCAGTGACCATAGGACATAGATATATGTTTGTTTGATGCTTTTATTATGTACTAGTACTTGGCAATAGAAGACTTGGTAGTTTAATTCTGTCCACCTTACTAATGAACTGGTTCACCGAAATGAGTTTCATATACTAGTACATGGTAAACCTGTTATGTGCCTGCTTGTTTCTTCTTTTAGAATGCTGACAGAATATTGGGGAAGAGTGCCTTATTAAGCAATGGTAAAGGAAGTAATGCAGATAAGGTTCAGGATAGTGACACATCCTTGTTGGTCTCCAACAAAGCTGATAAAACAGCTAAGGAAGACTATCTCGAAGACAGTGAGACAACCCCAAAGTCCTGTCTTGGTTTAGTGTTCGAGTTACTGGCCACTACCGCTTGCACAAGCTATTCAAACTCACTGTCTGAATTAGTTCGGTTTCTTGAGTCTCAACTACAAACTGAAAGACATCGATCAGCTGTGCTGCGACAAGAAGCGGAAGGACTGCGGAAGTCCCTAGAGCATTCAGATGCATACTTTCTGGTGCAACAGTAAGCGTTGGAGGATTTTAGCGCCAAACAGGACAAAGCTAATAAGCTTGCTAAGCTTATTGCCAGCATGGTGGATACCCAGGATAACATTTCTTGAGCTCTTCTGAAGTTGTTTCAGTTATGCTCTTGTTTTGCTGCCGCGTTTATTTGCACTGGTGGCCAATTTTGACGGCCAGTGTATGTAATATGCTGTTTTGTTCCCTATATTTGCACTGGTGGCGGACTTTGATGCCCAGTGGATGTAATATGTGTAATAGCGGTAATAGGCTAGCGTTAATTGCTTGCTTATTTATTTCCTTATTGTCTTGTTTAGTTGTTTGCTTGTAGTCACTGCAGTTCTTTTTCTGTGTTTTTCTAGTGGCCACAATAACCTATTTTTGGAAACTAGGACAAAATAATCATGGCAACACATGAACTGTTGTAACCATGGCCTCCTGCGGGCCGTATGATCCATGGGCCTTCTACGGGCCGTAGGATCCATGGGCCTTCTACGGGCCGTACGATCCATGGGCCTTTTACGGGCCATAGGATCCATGGGCCTTCTACGAAGCGTATCATCATTTCGCCAATCATGGGCCGTACTATTCGTGGACAATAACGGGTCGTTAATAGGCCGTATTTGATAACTCTATGAAAACAGCCCAACGGGTTTTTTTGACATGAAAACGGCCCAACGTATTAACAAGCCACAAATGGGCCAACTGTAACCACGGGCTGAATTTGGCCCACAAGCAGAAAATGACAGTAATGGGCCGTAAGTAACCGAATGCTGAAAATAAGCCCAAGAATAGGGCCCTGATAAGGCCGAAAGATAACATGGGCTGAAAACGGCTCAATGGAATAATGGGCCGTTAATGGGGATGAAGTGATACACTGTTCATTACGGGCCAGTTTCACCACGTGTCGTTAATGGGTATAAAGTGATACACTGTTCATTACGGGCCAGTTTTACCACGGGCCGTTAATGGGCTGAGAGTTACAAAGGGCCTCATATGGGCCGAAAGACGTCATGGGCCATACATGGGCCGGAAGTTAAAACGGGCTCGAATTATATTGGACGACCCAGATGACGCTACTGGGCCTAATTCGGATAGGCCGTAAACGGGCCCTGGGTTAGCGGGCTGTAAATGGTCTATATGCGAACATGTCGTTACCAGGCTTGCCGTGGGCCGGCCCGCCACCTTTGACCAAGTCAAACGGGCCGGCCTTTTCACAAGAATGGGCCTCTGTTGGGTCGTGCCACGTGTCGACGTATCATAGGCGCTTTGGGTCCAATGAGTGGATGACATCTGTCCCAACGGTGAGCCGACACGTGTTTCCTCCAGCCAATGATGATTTTACACGTGAAAAATCCCCATTGGTCAGGGCTGTTAACGGGTTATCGGATCCAAAACCGGACCCGATAGCTTAACAGCGTTCCGTTACGGTGGATGCCACGTGTCGGTCACCCTTGACGAAAGCACTTCTGTGACGCGCGATTTATCGTCATGGAAGTGGACACTTCCGTGATGATAATTTTGGTAATGTCATGGAACACTTCTACGGCAGCACATGTATGACTATCTTAATTCTGTCATAAAATCGTCATGGATGTACATGCATGACAGAAAACGTGACCTACTGTGACAAACACGTATCATCACGAAAGTGTTTTTTTTGTAGTGATTGCTAGTAGCTAGATGATTTCTTCTCTCTCTTTGATTCTCAATACCATGTTCTCCTCGATGTTCTTGGAGATCTATTCGATGTAATACCTTTTTGCGGTGTGTTTGCCGAGATCCGATGAATTGTGGATTTATGATCAGCTTATCTATGAAATTATTTGAATCTGATGTCTACTACGCAACCTTCTTCTTGTAGACGTTGTTGGGCCTCCAGCTGCAGAGGTTTGTAGGACAGTAGCAAATTTCCCTCAAGTGGAGGACCTAAGGTTTATCAATCTGTGGGAGGCGTAGGATGAAGATGGTCTATCTCAAACAACCCCGCAACCAAATAACAAAGAGTCTCTTGTGTCCCCAACACACCCAATACAATGGTAAATTGTATAGGTGCACTAGTTCGGCGAAGAGATGGTGATACAAGTGCAATATGGGTGGTAGATATAGGTTTTTGTAATCTGAAAATATAAAAACAGCAAGGTAGCAAGCGATAAAAGTGAGCGTAAACGGTATTGCAATGCTAGGAAACAAGGCCTAGGGTTCATACTTTCACTAGTGAAAGTTCTCTCAACAATAATAACATAATTAGATCATATAAAAATCCCTCAACATGCAACAAAGAGTCACTCCAAAGTCACTAATAGCGGAGAACAAACGAAGAGATTATTGTAGGATACGAAACCACCTCAAAGTTATTCTTTCTGATTGATCTATTCAAGAGTCCGTAGTAAAATAACACGAAGCTATTCTTTCCGTTCGATCTATCCTAGAGTTCGTACTAGAATAACACCTTAAGACACAAATCAACCAAAACCCTAATGTCACCTAGATAATCCAATGTCACCTCAAGTATCCGTGGGTATGATTATACGATATGCATCACACAATCTCAGATTCATCTATTCAACCAACACAAAGAACTTCAAAGAGTGCCCCAAAGTTTATACCGGAGAGTCAAGATGAAAACGTGTGCCAACCCCTATGCATAAGTTCACAAGGTCACTGCACCCGCAAGTTGATCACCAAAACATACATCAAGTAGATCACGTGAATATCCCATTGTCACCACAGATAAGCACATGCAAGACATACATCAAGTGTTCTCAAATCCTTAAAGACTCAATCCGATAAGATAACTTCAAAGGGAAAACTCAATTCATAACAAGAGAGTAGAGGGGGAGAAACATCATAAGATCCAACTATAAGTGTTGACACCCGATTTTGGCACGATACAAAACGCAATAAATATGGCCTCAAATGAAAAAGTTCTCAAAGTGAGGAAGTTTTGTATCATCAAAAGGAGAAACTTTGATATTTGGGTCATAGCCATCCAATCTCATCTCTAAGGCCGAAGTTGTGTTCGAAGTACTGAGATTTTGTATCTAGAACACTTTTCGGCTGATTACACCCCCAAGACTAACCTATATTGAAAACTGATCTACATGAATTGTCTTCGTCTCGTCGAAACGATCGATTTTGATACAAAGATTGTCTCAATCCGAGGTCATATGCAAAAGTTAGAACCCGCACAGCGCGACCCTCCAGTGAGCAAAAATATGACGCCCGGAACCACACACATATGTGGGTATGTCTGATGTGCTGCGTGAATAATTAGTTGTCTTGCACGAACGATTTGACCCTCTATATGACCTCTGATGAAAACACGTTCAACATGAAAGTTGTTCGTCTCGTCGAAACGGTCAAGATTGCTTTTGGGCTCGTTTCCATCCGAGGTCGTTTACCACCTCAAAAAAGACCCACAGTATGCAGCCAGTTTTAGACCGAACAGTTTTGGAAAGTTTGGACAAAACCAATCCGAATTTGACTAGGGTTTTGGACGTGAATCATAGCCTTTTCGTTGCACGGGAAGTCCAGCCCCCTCTTATATACCTAAGGGTGATGGCCGATTGAACAACACACAATCGATCAAATCAATCTATCCACTTTTATCTTTTATCTTTTCTCCTTAACCCTAGTTCTTCTTCTTCCTCGTTCTTCGTCTGTTATTCTTGTTGCAGGGCAGCGAACCTCGAGGCCCTAGGGGCGATCAGGTCGACCTACAGCAACCCATAGCCTCCGCGCGCCCTGACGGGGTCCCTCCCGGGCGTGCGGGGTTTCGGGTTCTCAAAAGCACCCGTCGGATTGCCTGCGTACCGCGCTTCCGGCCGGGTCTCCTTCGACGTGAGTCGCGGTGCATCACCCCCGACGTCGAGGGTACACGGTGACGTGTTCGTGTGCGAACACACTTTTTGGCGACTCTGCTGGGGACGAAGCTTTGAACAGTCTCCAGCCTGTTCTTGCTACGAGGAGAGCGTCATCAAGCGGCTGCAATCTACAACGGTAACATGTATCATCAATCTCCTTACGTAGATGCAAATAGCCATTATGTTGATGTTGCTAGATCTTTCAATGGACATGTCATGTCGGCTAGCCCTAACGAGCAAAGGCCGACTAGTAATTCCATTGGAGAAACTTGGAATTTACAGAATCGCGACATGCAACTTATGAATCTGAACTTTCGTGCATCGGCAACATCTTTCAATATGCCGGTGAACAACGCAATGTGTTCGAGTGATAGATATATGACACCTCATGTACAGGAGGGCGTCTCACAGTTTTATCCATCGGCAGCCAACTCGCAATATGTGGATTCATCCCCAAACATGCCGATGGATGGGGAAATCGGCCATGCTTCCATTAGCTATTTGGCCGGTTATCCTCAAACATCATATACTACACCTCGTGATATTAATTGTTCAGTGGCATATGAAACTAAAAATATTCATGACTCGGATCACCTTGGCCGAGTGAATGGAGATTCTGCAGGAGCATATGTGCCTAATATTGCAGGAGATGAGGTGGCTCTGGCTGCATTAAAAAGTTTAGCCCAAAATAAGAAGATTAGTGCTATTTGCCTTGAGCAGCACGAAAAGGGATTGGTTCCTGATTATGAGGCAATAAGAGCTAGGGTTTTGAAAGAAGATGAAGTGTTGCCGATTGATCAAATTGGTGTGAGAAAATATTCAACAACAGTGCACATGTCTTCACCTATCATTGCAGCATGTTATACACCCCCTATACAATCGCAAAATTTTGCCAACATCAATTCATTGCCGAAAGATCGTAAAAAGTATTGGGGGGTAAGCCGATCCAAGCAGGGTTGAGTTTAAAGAAAAACATGTGGCCCAAGTGGACAAGAACAAGCCAGAGCTCATAGGGAATAGCGTTAATGAATTTACTACACCTACCCTTGAGGAATTACCAGCAGAATATCAACAGGCTTATGAGGCACTCAAGAAGAAGCGTGGAGAGGAAGATTTGCAAGAGTACATCAAGTGCCTTTCTCCATGTAGCAACCATGTTGGCCCTTCTACACATTTAAGGCAAGATAAAAAAGATGCTTTGCCAGCAAATCAGCAAAAAAGGATTCACTTGGCTAATACAGTGGATTCGGTTGAAACCAGATTGAGCACTGAGATAGCTAATGCCGAGTGCATCAAGCCATTTATTACCAAGTGTACCAAAATAGAAGATGCAAGCTTCGCTGAGCAAAGGAACGACAAACACAGCAAATTGGTTGTCCTCGATTTTTCTAGATGTAAGGGAGCTTACATGCTACCCTATGAGTTTCGTGCCAAAAATATTGATGAGCATCAAGAACAAAGTAATATGGCTGAACACAGTTCCTTTAATGATGAACATCAAGAACAAGAAAATGCATCCGAGCAAAGTTCAACTGACAAAGAGCTTCCGAGTGAAATCCACTCAGGCAATCCGACTGAAATATACTCGGGCAATCCGAGTGAAATCTACTCAGACAATCCAAGTGACGAAGCATGAGATCCAGAAAAAGAGGACGAGGCATTGGAGAATTATTCAGAAGTGGAGCAAGATATTGTTCCAGTGGTGCAATCATCTCTTCCTTCCAATGTCTTCACAAAGGTACACCTAGCAGATAGTTTATTCAATTTTCGATTCGGTCAAAATCATATTGTTGATGCACCTGTTAGTAAGATTCTAATTAATTTTGAAAGACCAATCGAAATGAGTAATTTGTTTGTTAGGAATGATCTTGTCACTAATCATGATAGTCAACACATGGTATCATTCATAGAGACTGGTAGTGATAACTCATCGCAACCAAAGCTTTTCCCATTATGCCAACTTAAAATTATGTTCATATGGGTAGCTTTGCTTGTTTCATGCCTGGCTAACATTTGGTCTCAAATGAGACGTATATTCTGTAATTGTTTTGGTTGCGGAGACATAAAGCCAGGTCCAATGTCCTTCGAGATAGCCGATTCAAAAGCATCAGGAAAAGAGGATGAAAATCAATGCATAGCCGAGTCGGATGACGCTAAGCCAGCACTGCTCGGTTGTTTTGTTTCAGAGCTAGTATCACAATGTCAGTTAATGGACGAGCAGTGTACCTTCAGTCCGGGCATAGTTGATCACATCGTTGGTGCATCTCGACTAATCCTATTATAATTGATCGTGATGTCGAGCCATCAGGACAAGAACAAATGCAATGTTTGTTTGAAGAGAATATCGAAGACAACAACGTGATTCATCAAGCCGCACAATCGAGATGATTGAAGTTTGTTGAGGCACAATCATATGACCAGTCGGATCAGATTGGTTTTGATGGCGATCAAATGTTGACTCGGCTATCTCAAGCCGATTCACCTAAAGGTCAACAGGTACACACCAATGATGATGGGGTCAAGTCTTCGAGCAAGGATATGGTTAAAAAGTGCATCAACAACAATCTTAAAGATGGGAATTCCATCAAAGCTACAATGGCGACATCTAGCACTGGGGGGCAACAAGAAAATTCAAAGACCGATGCATGCACAGTTAAAGAAAGCAAAGGCAATGGTAAGCACAAAGGTAAAAAGCCGAAAGTCACTTTCACGCAGTTATTAGAAAAATATCAGAAGATAAGTGAGGCAAAGAGTGCTTATCGGCCGAGTGAAACAAAAGCATCGAAGTCAGCCCTAAGGCATAAATTTGAGGACCGGGATTGGCGAAGGAAGAAGTTGAGCAAACAGACTCCATATCCTCCTTTTGGGCCACCAATGCTGATGTCATGGATACCTCCCCATGTTGTCTATTATTTAGATCAATCATGGAACAAGTATAAATCAAGGGCACACCGTCCATCATATTCTAAACCACATCACCAAAATTATGTAGCTCCGAGAGGATCATCATTTGTTCAACAACCACATGTGAAAAACTGACTCAACCAAAAAGAATCGGTCTGGGGGTCAGCAAAGAAGATGGACATGGTCAAGCAAGTGTACCGAGTAAAAAAGGATGGCCGCAAGTGTGCTACTCCAGATCCGACTCCGGACGACAAAAAGCCAGTCGGGTCTACATTGGCTACTAAGGGAAAGGAAGTGAAGCGGGTAACTTTCAAGGACCCAATCATCGAGTCTGGACAGGCCAAGCCGGAAGTGCCAAAGGTCGGGAAAGAGTTGCTAGTGCACAAGACAAAATCACAGCCGGGATGCTCACTCGGCTTATCACATTGGCAAGAAAGAAAGCTGAAGCGGCTCAGGGCCAAAGAGTTGGAGAAGAGGAATATGGCATGGGTCCCCAAGGGAAGCCGTCAAGGCAAGAATGATGTGCCAGCTCCTGTTGTGAAGCCAGCAAGAGTAAGGGAGGACAAGCGTGAAGCCGGTAGGCAAAAAAACGATTTTCATGTCACTATACGAGACTCCAAACGGCGCATCATCCATGTTCTGCAACCGTCACATCAGAGTTTGTGCCCAACAATATATCCCCAGCTGAAATATCTGATTTATTTCGGCTATTCACACTTTGGTGGACGGATTTTCAAGCTCCTTTGAGATGAGAATGCATGGCCTATATTTTCATATCGCCCTGAGAGTTCATTGTATTGGCAAAATAGGGCATCTGGTTAACGGTGTTCATCATGTTTATCTTGTACTCCTATAGCCGATGCTCGGTGTTTGCCAATACCAGCGAGGCCGACTTAATTATTTATTCGGCCACTGATCAAGGGTTTAGTGCATAAAAGCTCTGACTCATGATGATAGTTATCTGCAGGATCCATGTTAGGAGACAGACGATGTTCGGTGGGGGCTTGATGGTGTGCTTTGGTCAACAATGAGTTGAGTCACCGAACAGTTGTCAGTATTCCTTTGAGGTGCATGGTTATAACTGCTCGGCAAGACGGCTTGGCGATGTATCGTCGAGCAGTTCTAATATCTCCAAGGAGTACCTGGACAAAGTAAGGTTAGAATTGACATGAGAAATTTGTGTGGAGGCCTTTGTGACATCCAATCGTTGTTCTCAGACGACTATCATCCGAGGAAGTTCTACTCAAGTAGCAACAAGCCCGAGCATATGGCCGATAACAATTATCATCCTCAACATACACAGCCGATGGAGTGTTGACATCGTGCTTAAACAATACCCGAGGCAAAGTATTTTCTGGCACGCAAGCTCTGCCAGAAAACAGGGGGCATGTGTTGACACCCGATTTTGGCACGATACAAAACGCAATAAAGATGGCCTCAAATGAAAAAGTTCTCAAAGTGAGAAAGTTTCGTATCATCAAAAGGAGAAACTTTGATATTTGGGTCATAGCCATCAGATCTCATCTCTAAGGCCGAAGTTGTGTTTGAAGTACTGAGATTTTGTATCCAGAACACTTTTCGGCTGATTAAACCCCCAAGACTGCCCTATATTGAAAACTGATCTACATGAATTGTCTTCGCCTCATCGAAACGATTGATTTTGATATAAAGATCGTCTCAATCCGAGGTCATATGCAAAAGTTAGAGCCCACACAGCGCGACCCTCCAGTGAGCAAAAATATGACGCCCGGAACCAGACACATATGTGGGTATGTCTAATGTGCTGCGTGAATAATTAGCTGTCTTGCACGAACGATTTGACCCTCGAGATGACCTCTGATGAAAAAAACGTTCAACATGAAAGTTGTTCGTCTCGTCGAAACGGTCAAGATTGCTTTTGGGCTCGTTTCCATCCGAGGTCGTTTACCACCTCAAAAAAGACCCACAGTATGCAGCCAGTTTTAGACCGAACAGTTTTGGAAAGTTCGGACAAAACCAATCCGAATTTGACTAGGGTTTTGGACATGAATCCAAGCCTTTTCCTTGCACGGAAAGTCCAGCCCCCTCTTATATACCTAAGGGGTGCCGGCCGATTGGACAACACACAATCGATCAAATCAATCTATCCACTTTTATCTTTTATCTTTTCTCCTTAACCCTAGTTCTTCTTCTTCCTCGTTCTTCGTCTGTTCTTCTTGTTGTAGGGCAACGAACCTCGAGGCCCTAGGGGCGATCAGGTCGACCTAGGGCAGCCCATAGCCTCCACGCGCCCTGACGGGGTCCCTCCCAGGCGTGTGGGGTTTCGGGTTCTCAAAAGCACCCGTCGGATTGCCTGCGTACCGCGCTTCCGGCCGGGTCTCCTTCGACGTGAGCTGCGGTGCATCACCCCCGACGTCGAGGGTACACGGTGACGTGTTCATGTGCAAACAAATAGCAAAGCTCGCGATACATCAAGATCGTGCCAAATCAAGAACGCGGATGAGAGAGAGGTCAAACACATAGCTACTGGTACATACCCTCAGCCCCGAGGGTGAACTACTCCCTCCTCGTCATGGAGAGCGCCGGGATGATGAAGATGGCCACCGGTGATGGATCCCCACTACGGCAGGGTGCCGTAACAGGGTCCCGATTGGTTTTTGGTGGCTACAGAGGCTTGCGGCGGCGAAACTCCCGATCTAGGTTATTTTCTGGAGGTTTCTATATTTATAGGAATTTTTGGCGTAGATCTCATGTTAGGGGGGTCTCCGAGTCGTCCACGAGATAGGGGGCGTGCCCAGGGGGGTAGGGCGCGCCCCCCACCCTCGTGGACGGCCCGGGACTCTTCTGGCCCAACTTTTTTACTCCGGGGGCTTCTTTTGGTCCATAAAAAATCATCAAAATTTGGCACGTCAATTGGACTCCGTTTGGTATTCCTTTTCTCCGATACTCAAAAACAAGGAAAAAAACAGAAACTGGCACTGGGCTCTAGGTTAATAGGTTAGTCCCAAAAATCATATAAAATAGCATATAAATGCATATAACACATCCTAGATGGATAATATAATAGCATGGAACAATCAAAAATTATAGATACGTTGGAGACGTATCAGAATCTCCTCTGAATTCTTATATGCATGATTTGATATCTTTGCAACTCTCTTCGAACTATCGATTTGGTTTGGCCAACTAGATTGGTTTTTCTTGCAATGGGAGAAGTGCTTAGCTTTGGGTTCAATCTTGCGGTTCTTGATCCCAGTGATAGAAGGGGAATCGACACGTATTGTATTGTTGCCATCGAGGATAACAAGATGGGGTTTTCATCATATTGCTTGAGTTTATCGCGCTACATCATGTCATCTTACTTAAAGCGTTACTCTGTTCTGATGAACTTAATATTCTAGATGTAGGCAGGATTCGGTCGATGTGTGGAGTAATAGTAGTAGGTGCAGGCAGGAGTCAATCTACTTGACATGGACGTGATGCCTATATTCATGATCATTGCCTTAGATATCGTCATACCTTTGCGCTTTTCTATCAATTGCTCGGCAGTAATTTGTTCACCCACCGTAATATTTCTATCTTGAGAGAAGCCTCTAGTGAAACCTATGGCCCCCGGGATTATTTTCCATCATATAACTTTCCGATCTACAATTTTAGTTTCCGATTTACTTCCTTTGCAATCTTTTACTTTCCAATCTATAAACCAAAAATACCAAAAATATTTACTTTACCGTTTATCTATCTCTATCAGATCTCACTTTTGCAAATAACCGTGAAGGTATTGACAACCCCTTTATCGCGTTGGGTGCAAGTTGTTGATTGTTTGTGCAGGTATTCGGTGACTTGTTCATTGTCTCCTACTGGATTGATACCTTGGTTCTCAAAACTGAGGGAAATACTTACTCTACTTTGCTACATCACCTTTTCCTGTTCAAGGGAAAAACCAACGCAAGCTCAAGAGGTAGCACATATTAACCCAGTGCCTAGTGTCAGTTGTTGTTTTCTACTTGTTTTTTGGTTTTCCAAAAAATTAGTACCAAACGGAGTCCAAATGCTATGAAACTTTTTGATGATTTTTTTCTGGACATAAGAGACTCTATAAGCTCCATGAGGAGACCTGATGAGTCACAAGTAGAGGGGATCAATCGCAGTCCTTTTGATAACTAAGAGTGTGGAACCCAACGAGGAGCAGAAGGAAACGACAAGCGATTTTTAGCAAGGTATTTTCTGTAGGCACTGAAATTATTGGTAACAGATAGTTTTGTGATAAGATAATTTGTAACGGGTAACAAGTAACAAGTGCAGCAAAGGTTTAGCAAGGTGGCCCAATATTTTTTTAAAGCAAATTATAAGCCTGGATGAACTCTTATATAAGGCAAAGCGCTCCCGAGGACACATGGGAATTATTGTCAAGCTAGATTCATCATGCTCATATGATTCGCGTTCATTACTTTGTGAAAGGATCGAGAAGAGGTGTCTAGAGGGGGGTGAATAGACTCTAATCAAGAAAAGTTGCAGTTTTTAATTTCTCTTAAGTTGATGTGGAGTTTTAGCACAAGTTTAAACATTCACAATATATATCAAGCAAGCATGCAAGCATACAAGAGTATATGAGCAGCGGAAAGTAAAGCATGCAAGTTGCAAGAATGTAAAGAGAAGGGATTGGAGTGTGCAAACACAATCTGGAGACACGGAGATTTTTTATCCGTGGTTCCGATAGGTGGTGCTATCGTACATCCACGTTGATGGAGACTTCAACCCACGAAGGGTAACGGTTGCGCGAGTCCACGAAGGGCTCCACCCACGAAGGGTCCACAAAGAAGCAACCTTGTCTATTCCACCATGGTCGTCGCCCACGAAGGACTTGCCTCACTAGGGTAGATCTTCACGAAGTAGGCGATCTCCTTGCCCTTACAAACTCCTTGGTTCAACTCCACAATCTTGACGGAGGCTCCCAAGTAACACCTAGCCAATCTAGGAGACACCACTCTCCAAGAAGTAACAAATGGTGTGTTGATGATGAACTCCTTGCTCTTGTGCTTCAAATGATAGTCTCCCCAACACTGAACTCTCTCTCATAGGATTGGATTTGGTAGAAAGAAGATTTGAGTGGAAAGCAACTTGGGGAAGGCTAGAGATCAAGATTTATGTGGTTGGAATGGAATATCTTGACCTTAACACAAGTGTAGGTGGTTCTCTCTCAGAAAATATGTATTGGAAGTGTAGGCATGTTCTGATGGCTCTCTCCACGAATGAAGAGTGGGTGGAGGGGTATATATAGCCTCCACACAAAATCTAACCGTTACACACAAATCACCAAACTCGGTGGGACCGATTCAACGAACTCGGTCAAACCGATTTGATTCATAATGTGACCGTTAGGCATTTCGGTGGGACCGACTGGATCAACTCGGTGGGACCGATGCGCTAGGGTTAGGGTAAATCCAAAACTCGGTTGGACCGATTACTCAAACTCGGTGGGACCGATTTGGGTAATGAGTGAAATAGAGAGTTGGCCAAGCAAACTCGGTGGGGCCGATTGCATATCTCGGTGGGACCGAAAATATTGCAATAGGCAATAGAGAGTTTGCAAGCCCATCTCGGTGAGACCGAGATCCCATCGGTGAGACCGAACTGATTAGGGTTTCTAGCAGTGGCTATGTCAACTGAACCCGGTGGCTCCGGATAGAAAGAATCAGTGGGGCCGAGTTGACTTTTGGTTTGGGACATATTTGGATGTGAGAAAGTGGTTGAGGGCTTTGGAGCATATCACTAAGCACTTTGAGCAAGCAAGCCATTAAGCAACACCTCATCCCTTCTTAATAGTATTGGCTTTCCTATGGACTCAATGTGATCTTGCATCACTAAAATAGAAAATGTAGAGTCCTGAGCTTTGAGCTTGAGCCAATCCTTTGTCCTTAGCATATTTAAGGGGTTCCACATCCTCTAGTCCATGCCACTCCATTGTTGAACTTATCTGAAACATACTAGGTAGAAGCATTAGTCCAACAAGAGATATGTTGACATTAATTACCAAAATCACCCAGGGAGCACTTGTGCTTTCAATCTCCCCCTTTTTGGTAATTGATGGCAACATACATCAAAGCTTTAGATAAAGATATAGAGAGCAACAAGTAAAGCTTTGGAAAGACATGCAACATGCATAGGCTCCCCCTATATGTATGCACTCATGTAAATATGGAACATAGGAGCATGTGAATGCAAAAGCATGATAGAGTAAGCCATGTGTTACATGTATCTTGGCTATATGCATCAGAGCAAATGATGTGAATATAGGAAATGTGCCCTCATGCTCATGAGTCCTTCTTGCAAACAATATGTACATCAGCAAGAAATCCTCATGCACATGACTGTGATGCATATTACCTTATGGTCTTGAGTTGGCTTAGAAGGGGATGAACCTGAGTAAACAAGGTTAGATAACACAGATACATCTACTAGCCAGAGCAAACAAAAGAACCACAAAGGTACCAAGACTGGGATGACATGTAGAGAGTGAGCACTGAGTACTCCATTGGATATAGACATGTCCCCAAAGGTAAAGATGTGCAATAAAATCAGAGATTTCCTTCCCTTAGATGTCTTGCTCCCCCTGAATCTTGCATGGGATATTGGGAGAAGACAGGGAACAGAAAATCAGAGCAAAAGAAAAGAAACAAAAGAGCTTGAGCTAATGCAAGCAATCAAATATGAACATGTCTTTCCCCTCTTAAAGACATGTAACTTCTCTCCTCTTGAACACCAAGCATCTGGGGTTTCTTACACACTCCCCCTGAGTATCCTCTCCCCCTATAGGAGTGATTTAGCTTAAGCTTTGATGTAATCTCTCTCTCCCCCTTTGACATCAATTTCCAAGAAGGGCTCTTCTGGATTTTTGTGTTTTATTTCAGAAGGGTTTGGTCCTTGAGTCACAAAGCAAATTGAATGTGATGCTGGTAGAGGACAAGAATCATTGAGTGGAGCTGGAGCAAGAAGACTGCGGGAATAAGTGGCAAGTTGTCTTTCCTGTAGTGAAATTGGTAGCACCGAGTTGTGCGCTTCGGTGGCACCGAGAGAGTCCGGTTGGACCAAAGGAACCGAACTGGTGTGACCGAGTTCATCACAGAGAAAACACTTGTCACCTCAGCTCACTAGGCACTTAAGATCTCACAAGGATTTGCAAGGAATTTGCTGAAAGATTTGCAATGAATTGGATGCAGAAAATGCAGAACAAGAAGAAATGAAAAGATCTAGATGAAGTTTTTTTTGAAAGGGGAAACACATATGCAAGAGACAAATGCAAGAGGAAACACAAGAGAACTTCATCTAGAAATGGGCGGTGACAAAGTCACCTATGTTAGAGTATATTGACATAAGAGTCAAGTGAGATCACTTGATCTTTGGTCATACTCCTCGTTTAAGCGCAAAATGGGGTTACCATTTTTCGTTTAAGCATCTTGATGTATTCACATCTTGTTGAGTTGCTTTGCCCCATGATTTGGAGTAAAGCTTCTCTAAGATGGAATAACGTACCTTGGTTGGTGGTGTTGATCTTGATCATGTAGTTGAACTTGTGTGGGTTGCTCAAGGTTGATGTAGCTCATCAAGAGTTGGGAGCACCACTTGGAATTTGAGTTCATCTACCTACATGGGTTAGTTTTGCAAGGAAGAGCACTTGTGTATCCAAAATGACAATCATAAATTTAGATAGAATTTGTCAAAGGATATATTTGAAGGGTTTTGTGCTTCCTTGTCTTCAACCACCATTGTGTAGAGACTTGGTGATGTAGAAATTGCTCAAGATATGAGTGAGTTGCAATCTCATGGATTTAGATTCATCCAAGTACCTACAAGGGTTAGATAGCATGCAAGGGTGCAAAAATATCCAAGACATATAGATAGCATCATGAAAGAAATATCAAGGATTAGTCAAAGGCTCATGCCTTGCATGTATCCAAATGGAGTTCCTACTCCAAGTTTGAAGCATCAATGATGTTCAATTCACCTCTCAAACGGCAAAAGACTTTCTCATCAAGCGGTTTGGTAAATATATCCGCTAATTGCTTATCGGTACGAACATGCTTAAGATCAATGTCCCCTTTGGCAACATGATCTCGAATGAAATGATGACGAACTTCAATATGCTTAGTTCGAGAATGTTGCACGGGATTGTGAGCAATCTTAATAGCACTTTCATTGTCACAAAGCAATGGAACATGTTTCACATATATCCCATAATCTTTAAGAGTTTGGGTCATCCAAAGTAATTGAGCACAACATGATCCAGCAGCAATGTATTCCGCTTCGGCGGTGGATAAGGATGCCGAGTTTTGTTTCTTGGAGGACCAAGACACAAGAGATCTACCAAGAAATTGACAAGTACCCGAAGTGGACTTTCTATCAACCTTGTCTCCGGCATAGTCCGAATCGGAGTAACCAACAAGATCGAAAGAAGACCTCTTAGGATACCAAATGCCAAAATTTGGTGTGTGTATTAAGTATCTCACTATCCTTTTCACAGCCTTAAGATGACACTCTTTAGGGGCCGCTTGATATCGTGCACACATGCACACACTTAGCATAATGTCAGGACGGGAGGCACATAGATATAACAATGAACCAATCATAGAGCGGTAAACTTTTTGATCAACCGGTTCGCCGTCCTTAGTCAAGTCAAGATGTCCACTAGTAGGCATGGGTGTAGACATACCTTTGCATTCTTGCATATTGAACTTCTTGAATAAGTCCTTGGTGTACTTTGTTTGAGAAACAAAGGTACCTTCCTTAGTTTGCTTGATTTGCAAACCAAGAAAGAATTTGAGTTCACTCATCATAGACATCTCAAACTTCTCCGACATTAACTTTCCAAACTTTTCACTAAAATGAGGGTTAGTTGAACCAAATATAATATCATCAACATAAATTTGGCACACAAATAGTTCTCCATTAACCCTTTAGTAAAAAGAGTAGAATCAATTTTACCAATTTCAAAACCTTTTTCAATAAGGAACTTGGTCAAGCATTTATACCACGCTCTAGGAGCTTGTTTAAGACCATAAAGGGCTTTGTGAAGTTTGTAAACATGATTAGGTTTCTTAGGATTGACAAAGCCGGGAGGTTGCTTGACATAAACTTCCTCCTCAATTTCACCATTTAGAAAAGCATTTTTAATGTCCATTTGGTACAAGGTGATATCATGGTGATTAGCATAAGCAAGTAAGATGCAAATGGACTCAAGTCTAGCAACGGGAGCATATGTCTCACCATAGTCCATACCTTCACTTGAGTGTAGCCTTGGGCGACTAGGCGTGCTTTGTTGCGGACGACTTGACCATCTTCATCTTGCTTATTGCGAAACACCCATTTGGTACCAATGATGTTGTGGTTGTTGTCGGGCTTCTCGACCAATGTCCACACTTGATTTCTCTCAAAGTTGTGTAGCTCTTCATGCATAGAGTTTATCCAATCCGGATCTTCCAATGCTTCTTCAACCTTCATAGGTTCAATGCTAGATATGAATGAGTAATGTTCACAAAAGTTAGCCAAACGAGTTTTAGAGCGAGTGATTCTCCCGGTTTGGATATCATCGTAGATTTGCTCGATGGGATGGTCTTTGGCGATTATTGCTCGAACTCGTGGAAGCTTTGGCTTGGCTCGGGGTGGAACATCCTCTTCATCTTGTTCTTCTTCTTGGCCTTCTTCATTGTTGACGTTGTCATTCTCTTGTCGTGGTGGAGAAGGAGGTTGTTGATGTTCATCTTGGTGTACTTCCTCGTTTTCTTCGTCTTGGTGTGTCCCACTTGTGGATGCTTCCGTATCAATTCTTGGTTCACCTTGTCGTGAGGTAGAAGCTTCCACTTGGACGGACGAGGTACTCTCCTTCACCTCCGTTGGACGAATCTTGCCAATAGACAAGTCTTGGATTGCTTCTGAAGGGTCTTTGTCTCCTACATCAATTGGCAATTGCTCTACTTGCGAGCCGTTAGATTCATCAAACTTCACATCTACCGTCTCTTCAACCTTTCGGGTGAAATTGTTGTAGACACGGTAAGTGTGAGAGTTTGAGCCATAACCAAGTAGGAAACCTTCATGTGATTTAGGAGCGAATTTAGAACAACGATGCTTATCAAGAATGTAGCACTTTGAGCCAAATACTCGAAAGTATCCAACTTGGGGTTTGTTACCGGTGAGGAGCTCGTATGCCGTCTTGCCGAGTAGCTTGTGAAGATACAAGCGATTTGTTGCATGACAAGCTGTCTCAACCGCTTCTGCCCAAAAGTGTTTTGGAGTCTTGTACTCATCAAGCATCGTTCTTGCCATCTCAATAAGAGTCCGGTTCTTCCTCTCAACAACTCCATTTTGTTGAGGTGTGTATGTAGCCGAGAACTCATGTGAAATCCCCTCTTCGTCAAGAAAGGTATCCACATTTGCGTTCTTGAACTCCGTATCATTGTCTCTCCGAACCTTCTTGATCTTCACGTCAAATTGATTTTGGGCCTTCCTAGCGAAGTTTTTGAAGATCTTTTGGATCTGCGATTTGTCGTCAAGAAAGAACACCCACGTAAATCTTGAAAAATCATCAACTATAACTAGACCAAATGAGTTACCACCGAGACTCTTGTAGGCATTTGGACCAAAGAGATCCATGTGAAGTAGCTCGAGTGGTCTTCTCGTGGTCATGATGTTCTTCGCGCGATGACTTCCTCCAACTTGTTTCCCTGCCTGACAAGCACTACAAAGTCTATCCTTGTCAAATATGACATCTTTTATTCCAAGGATATGATCACCTTTAATAAGCTTATCAAGATTTCACATGCCCACATGACCTAGTCTTCTATGCCACAACTAGCCTTTAGAAGATTTAGCAATTAAGCAAGTTCTAGGTTGAGCCTTTTTAGTGAAATCAACAATGTAAAGATCACCTCTACGTATACCGACAAAGGCCATTTTATGATTGTCTCTATGAAACACTTGGCAATCTACCTCAGTAAATAGGACATTGAAACCGAAATCAGCAAGTCTAGATACTGAAAGTAAATTGTACCCAAGAGATTCAACGAGCATGACATTTTGTATGGAGCTATCATGTGAGATGGCCACCTTACCGAGGCCAACCACCTTACCCTTTGAGTTATCACCAAAGGTGACATACTTTCGAGGGCCGTCGTTTTCAGCAAGCTCACGGAGCATATCTTTATCTCCGGCCATATGATTAGTACATCCACTATCAAGGACCCATTCCTTTCCTCCAGCCATGTAGCCGCGAAGATTTGCCATAAGACCAAAGTGTCTCATCGCATCATCAAGATCATAGTATCCATGTTCAACATCATCTTGTGATTGATCAATTCCTAGAGAGGGTAATTCATTAGATAAATGATCATTTCTATGGTTATCTTTATGGATTCTAATAGCTTCGGAAATGATATTGCTAATGATCCCAACATCTCCTATGGCACGCATGAGATTGGTAAGCTCAAATAGACAATCACCAAAGCTAGGATCACTAGAATTCAACTTACTCAATGCAATAGACTTATGGAGAATTTCGTCTAAATTTTTCAAGGAATAATCTGGAAATCGTTCCTCAAGAAATCTCTATATAGTATAGGCACAATCAAGAGTAGGCAAACTAGCAATCAAATTTTTGGGCAATCCTCTTATGATAAGATTGATAGTTCTAAGATTGCGAATCATGTCAAGATCCTCTTCGGGTGTGGGATGCAAAGGATCAATATGAGGTGCACAAGGGCTAGTAATGTACTTGTTCAAATGATATTCATTGAAAATCTCAATCATTTCATTTTTACACTCATGAAAATATTCTCCATCAAGAATAGGCACTCTACGTCTAAGACTCCCCAAAGTAGACACATCCATCTTCCTCCAAAGGTGTTTAAACCAAGGCAATGGAGACCAATGCTCTGATACCAATTGAAAGGATCGAGAAGAGGTGTCTAGAGGGGGGGTGAATAGACTCTAATCAAGAAAAGTTGCAGAGTATATGAGCAGCGGAAAGTAAAGCATGCAAGTTGCAAGAATGTAAAGAGAAGGGATTGGAGTGTGCAAACGCAATTTGGAGACACGGAGATTTTTTATCCGTGGTTCTGATAGGTGGTGCTATCATACATCCACGTTGATGGAGACTTCAACCCACGAAGGGTAACGGTTGCGCGAGTCCATGAAGGGCTCCACCCATGAAGGGTCCACAAAGAAGCAACCTTGTCTATTCCACCATGGTCGTCGCCCACGAAGGACTTGCCTCACTAGGGTAGATCTTCACAAAGTAGGCGATCTCCTTGCCCTTACAAACTCCTTGCCTCAACTCCACAATCTTGACGGAGGCTCCCAAGTAACACCTAGCCAATCTAGGAGACACCACTATCCAAGAAGTAACAAATGGTGTGTTGATGATGAACTCCTTGCTCTTGTGCTTCAAATGATAGTCTCCCCAACACTCAACTCTCTCTCATAGGATTGGATTTGGTAGAAAGAAGATTTGAGTGGAAAGCAACTTGGGGAAGGCTAAAGATCAAGATTTATGTGGTTGGAATGGAATATCTTGACCTCAACACAAGTGTAGGTGGTTCTCTCTCAGAAAATATGTATTGGAAGTGTAGGCATGTTCTGATGGCTCTCTCCACGAATGAAGAGTGGGTGGAGGGGTATATATAGCCTCCACACAAAATCTAACCGTTACACACGAATCACCAAACTCGGTGGGACCGATTCAACGAACTCGGTCAGACCGATTTGATTCATAATGTGACCGTTAGGCATTTCGGTGGGACTGACTGGATCAACTCGGTGGAACCGATGTGCTAGGGTTAGGGTAAATCCAAAACTCGGTTGGACCGATTACTCAAACTCGGTGGGACCGATTTGGGTAATGAGTGAAATAGAGAGTTGGCCAAGCAAACTCGGTGGGGCCGATTGCATATCTTGGTGGGACCGATAATATTGCAATAGGCAATAGAGAGTTTGCAAGCCCATCTCGGTGAGACCGAGATCCCATCGGTGAGACCGAACTGATTAGGGTTTCTAGCAGTGGCTATGTCAACTGAACTCGGTGGCTTCGGATAGAAAGAATCGGTGGGGCCGAGTTGACTTTTGGTTTGGGACATATTTGGATGTGAGAAAGTGGTTGAGGGCTTTGGAGCATATCACTAAGCACTTTGAGCAAGCAAGCCATTAAGCAACACCTCATCCCTTCTTAATAGTATTGGCTTTCCTATGGACTCAATGTGATCTTGGATCACTAAAATATAAAATGTAGAGTCCCGAGCTTTGAGCTTGAGCCAATCCTTTGTCCTTAGCATATTGAAGGGGTTCCACATCCTCTAGTCCATGCCACTCCATTGTTGAACTTATCTGAAACATACTAGGTAGAAGCATTAGTCCAACAAGAGATATGTTGACATTAATTACCAAAATTACCCAGGGAGCACTTGTGCTTTCACTTTGATAATTTGATATGTGGGTGGACTGGTGCTTGGGTGCTTTCCTTACTTGGACAAGCCTCCCACTTATGATTAACCCCTCTCGCAAGCATCCGCAACTTCGAAAGAAGAATTAAGATAAATCTAACCATATCATGAAACATGTGGATCCAAATCAGCCCCTTATGAAGCAACACATAAACTAAGGTTAAGCTTTTGTCACTCTAGCAACCCATCATCTTCTTATTACCTCCCAAGGCCTTCCCCTAGGCCCAAATAATGGTGAAGTGTCATGTATTCGATGTTCACATAACACCACTAGAGGAAAGACAACATACATCTCATCAAAATATCGAACGAATACCAAATTCACATGATTACTTATAACAAGACTTCTCGCATGTCCTCAGGAACAAATGTAACTACTCACAAAGCATGTTCATGTTCAAGATCAGAGGGGTAATAAATATCATTAAGGATCTGAACATATGATCTTCCACCAAGTAAACCAACTAGCATCAACTACAAGGGGTAATCAACACTACTAGCAACCCACACGTACCAATCTGAAATTTTGGGACAAAGATTGAATACAAGAGATGAACCCTCCCTCGATGGGAGGATCATTGGTGATGACGATGGCTTCGATGTCCCCCTCCCGGAGGGAAGTTTCCCTAGCAGAATAGCTCCGCCGGAGCCCTAGATTGCTTCTGCCCAGGTTCCGCCTCGAGACGGCGGCGCTTCGTCCCGAAAGCTTCCTTCTTATTTTTTCTAGGTCAAAACCCGCCATATAGCAAAAGATGGGCACCGGACGATGGCCAGGGGGCCCACAAGCCCTAGGGGCGCCCCCAGGCTTGTGGCCTCCTAGTGGGTCCCCTTTTGTTGTTTCTTAGCCCAATACTTCTTATGTATTCCAAAATAATTCTCCGTAAAGTTTAAGGACATTTGGAGTTGTGTAGAATAGGTATCTCAGATTTGCTCCTTTCCGGTCCAGAATTCCAGCTGCCGGCATTCTCCCTCTTCATGTAAATCTTGTAAAATAAGAGAGAAAAGGCATAAGTAATGTACCATAATGTGAAATAACAGCCCATAATGCAATAAATATCAACATAAAAGCATGATGCAAAATGGGCGTATCAAGACCAGAAGCGAAGCGAGGAGACAACAAGGCAATGATACGTCTCCAACGTATCTATAATTTATGAAGTATTCATGCCATGTTCACAACAATTTTATATGGTTTTGGTATGATTTTATTAGAACTAACCCGGATTGATGCTGTTTTCAGCAGAACTACCGTGGTGTTGTTTTTTGTGCAGAAATAAAAGTTCTCGGAATGGGCTCAAAATTTACGGTGATTTTTTGTGGAGCAAAAGAGACCCCCGAAGAATCGAAGAAGGACTAGAAGCTTCATGAGGAATCCACAAGCCAGGAGGGCGCACCCACCCCCAGAGCGCGCGGAGGTGGCTTGTCGCTGCCTCGTGGACCCCCTTGACGTGAGACCGACGCCAAAAAATCCTATAAATACCCAAAACCCAAGAAAGAACACTGGATGAGAAGTTCCGCCGTCGCAAGCCTCTATAGCCACGAAAAACCAATCAGGAGCACGTTCCGGCACCCGGCCGGAGGGGGAAATCATCACTGGAGGCCATCTTCATCATCCCAGCGGCCACTATGATGAGGAGGGAGAGTTCACCCTCGGGGCTAAGGGTATGTACCAGTAGTTATGTGTTTGATTTATCTCTCGTATTCTTGACTTGGCACGATCTTGATGTACCGCGAGCTTTGTTAATATATTTGGATCTTATGGTGTTCTTCCCCCTCTACCTTCTTGTGATGAATTGAGTCTTGCTCTTTGAGGTTTCGTAATGTTGGATTGAGTATTGGATTTGAGAATACTTGATGTATGTCTTGCGATGGGATATCTGTGGTGACAATGGGATGTTCTATTGATTCACTTGATGTATGTTTTGGCACTCAACTCGCAGATTCCCGAGGTGACATTGGGGTAATCTATGCATAGGGGTTGATGCATGTTTTTGTCCTACGTTCTCCGATAGAAACTTTGGAGTGACTCTTTGTCGCACGTTGAGGGATTGCCATATGATTTAATTATGTTATCATTGCTGAGAGACTTTGCACTAGTGAAAGTATGAACCCTAGGCCTTGTTTTCAAGCATTGGAATACCGTTTTTGCTCACTTTTGTTACTAGTTACCTCGCTATTTTTATATTTTTAGATTACAAAAACCTATATCTACTATCCATATTACACTTGTATCACCATCTCTTCGTCGAACTAGTGAACCTATAAAATTTGCCATTGTATTGGGTGTGTTGGGGACACAAGAGACTCTTTGTTATTTGGTTGCATGGTTGTTTGAGAGAGACCATCTTCATCCTACGCCTCCCACAGATCGATAAACCTTAGGTCATACACTTGAGGGAAATTTGCTACTGTCCTACAAAACTCTGCGCTTGGAGGCCCAACACGAGTCTACAAGAAAGGTTGCGTGGTAGACATCAGGCAACAGGGCGCGTCCAGGGGGTAGGGTGCGTCATGTTACCCTGTGGGCCCCACGTGGCTCCGTCTGACCTAATTCCACTTCTGTAAATTCTCAAATACTATTGGGAAACCCTCAAAGAGCCACCCGAAACAGTTTTCCCACCGCTGGAGGCTTATGTTCATCCGCGATCCCATCTGGAGGCCTTCTCTGGTACTCTGCTGGGGGAATCGGTCACGGAGGGCTCCTACATCATCCTTGTTGCCTTCCTATGATGCATGAGTAGTTCACCACAGACCTATGGGTCCATAGCTAGTAGCTAGATGGATTCTTCTCTCTCTTTGATCTTCAATACAATGTTCTCCTTGATCTTCTTGGAGTTCTATCCGATGTAATCTTCTTTTGCGGTGCGTTTGTTGGGATCCAATGAAATTTTGTTTTATGATAAGATTATTCATTTCCTTTCTGAACTTTATTATGTATGATTATGATAGCTTTGTATTTCTTTCCGATCTATCCGTTTGGTTTGGCCAACTAGACTGATTTATCTTCAGTAGGAGAGGTGCTTTGTAATGGGTTCAATCTTGCGATGTCCTCACCTCGTGAGAGAAGGGGTAGCGAGGCACGTAGTGTATTGTTGCCATTAAGGATAAGACAATGGGGTTTATTCAAATTGCTTGAGTTTACTTTGTCTACATCATGTCATTTTGCTTAAAGCGTTACTTTGTTTGTCATGAGCTTAATACCATAGATGCATGTTGGATAGTAGTCGAGTGATGGAGTAATATTTGTAGATGTAGGCATGAGTCGGTCTACTTGTCACGAACGTGATGCCTATATGTGTGATCATTGCCATGAATAACGTCATAACTATGCGTTTTTCTATCAATTGCGTAATAGTAATTTGTTGACCCACCGTATGCTATGTGTTCGAGAGAGAAGCCTCTAGTGAAGACTATGGCCCCCAGGTCTACTTTTATTATATTATTAAAACCAAAAATACTTCCATGCAATTTTATACTTTTTTACTTTCCTTTTTATCTATCTATCACTATCAAAATTAATCCTTGCAAGTAACGAGTTAAAGGGGATTGACAACCCTCTTGACCGCGTTGGGTGCAAGTATTTACTTTTGTGTGTGTAGGTGCTGACGACGAGAGTTTGCGTGGGGCTCCTATTGGTTCGATAACCTCGGTTCTCACTTAGGGAAATACTTATCTCTATTGAACTACTTCACACCTCCTCTTCGGGAAAAATATCCAAAGTAGTTTACAAGTAGTAGGAACAATTTCTGGCGCCGTTGTCGGGGAGACATCATCAAATTCTTATCATGTTCCTACATCCAAACTATCATCTACTCGCTCTAGTTTTTATTTGCCTCTCTTTTTCATCTCCCTCTACTTCTCATAAAAAACAAAAACACAAAAATATTTTGCTTTGTTAGTTTGCTTACTTTGTCGCTATGTCTCAAGAAAAAAATCTACGATAGTTCTTATTGTAAAAGGTTGGGTAAGATTGAAAATACTACTAAGAACTTCGTGTTTACACAGTATGAGCACAAATTTTTTTTGGTGAGGAACTTAAGGAACACTCTACCTTATTGGATGCCATTAGTAAACAACTTTATGAAGTTAACTAAGAAGTTACCAACCTTCAGTCTCAACTTGCTCGTACTAAGAATTTGATAGGAAAGATATCCGATAAACAAACCACGTTAGTAAATAAGATGGCAGCTAAACCTGAGTCACATCCTCTTACTAGTGATGATGACAATATTAAAATGATTGGTGTTTCACCTATTGAATCCTTGTTTAGTAATATAAAAATTGATGAAAAATGGACTGGAGATGAGTCACCTTTAGCTAGAAGGCGTCCAATTGTTCGGAGGGTGATGATCTTAATGATAAAAATGATAAAACTGGGTTTGGAGAGCTCAAGACTTTAAATAGTGATGTGCCCACTACTTTGGATTACAAGGACTTTAATTATGATAGTTGTTCTTTAATTGAATGTATTTCCTTGTTGCAATCCATGATAAATTCACCTAATGCTTACGAACAAAACAAAGCTTTTACTAAACATATTGTAGAAGCTATGATAAAGGCTCATGAAGAAAAGCTTGAGATCGCTCCACTAGTTTGCATGACATGTTTCATATACTTGCTTATGTTGCATCACCGACGATTCATACTTGCTCATCTCATGTGGTTGATTGCCACATTGCCATGCCTCATGGCATATATGCTTTGTGTGTTGCATCCAACTTGTCACATACTCGCTCCTATCACATGTTTGGTTGCACCAATGTCATCTCTTCACGTATGCCATGCACCTTTGATTGTCACATGATTGACTTGATTGCCTCGCACATGTTGCACAATTGCTATCTCATTTGTGTTGAGTGCCACACTATCTTCACCACACCCCATGCACATTATGCTTGGATTGTCTTGCCCCATGTGTTTAGACATTTCATCTCATTTGGTGTTGTAAGTGACTCTTATGCCTACCATATACTGTACATTGAGCACTTTGTGCATGCTTGCTATGACATGAAGGTAGATGCGTGTTCACTTGTCACACATATTAGCATATGTACCTCACCTTTGCATGATTGCTTCCATGATGCCTTTACATGTGCTCAATTTATACACTTCCATGCCATATCGCAACCCTTTATCACACCATATGCTATGCTTGATGACTACACTTGTTGGGTGAATCACCTATTGAATGCTTGGTTTTGCACTAACGCTAACCACATTTGTTTTCTCCAAGTGTTTGTTATCCTTGACCCTTTTGAAAAAAATCACAAGATGGTGCGACATTGGAGAGTGCCCATTTCAAGCTTCACGATGATGTGTGCTTGGTGACCGTCCACTTCTACATGACGATGCCATCTCTTTCCCATGGTGATTTGGTTTTTGATCTGAGGATGGGTCTTTCCCAAGGGGGAGGGATGATGCAGAGCATCCTACGGACATCACCATGTCAAGATTTCCATTGCTAAGAGACACACCCACTCCTACTTCAATCATACTAAGGCGAATTCCACCCTTAATGCGTATCTTCTTAGTTCCCTCGAGGATGGTATATTACTTGACCGTCCTACCATGTGCCCATATATCTAGGTTTGAGCCCAATGATGAACGTGCCATGGAGGAGGTCATCCACAAGCGAGCGTCTACATCATCCACGACAGAAGCCTGGAAAACGGAGAAGGAATCATCAAGGAGAAGGCGAGGTTCCACCTGCACCGACGAGTATCCACGAGGAGGCGACATGCTACGAGCTTCAGGACACCCCGTGCGCACAGGCCCTTGGACCCCGTGCACATGGGACCTCAATGCCCACGGTACAAGCCCGTGCGCACGGGCTAAGTCGCTGGATACCCCGTGGAGCCCGTGCGCACGGGGCCTCCCGCGTGGGGCTGTTGGGCTTTGCCTTGTATTACTATTTCCCCCGCCTTACCCCTTCATTGCCTGGACTATATACTCCTCTTCCTCCTCCATTTAGGGATAGCTAAGAATAGATCTAGACATTAGAGCTTAGCTCATGTACCTCCCCTTGTGGGATTGCTCTTGAGAGAGAGAGAGAGAAGACTCCATTGGAGTTCAAGACCTCCATTGGAGAAAATCCTTAGGGATTCAAGACCCCCTTGAGGGAACGATCTATCTAGATCATCAAGACCTCGTCTCCTTCATAGGATTTAGGATGAACTTTACCATGTATTTTCTTTCCCTTTGATTGTTCATGTACCTTGTGGATCTTGTGTGTTTGTTGGTCTAGTGGATGTGTGATTGGACTTGTTCTTGAGTGTTCCTCTTGTTCTTCGCGTTCTTCGTGGACCCCCCTCCAATTAGTGAAAGATCTCCACCTAGGGTCTCCACCCTACAACAGATGAAGTCACCCATGGTGATGGTGCTTCCCCACCTAACTCGTCCCCACACCTCTCCTCTGTTGCTGCTACAAAAGAAGAGAAAACGATTAGAAGAGGAAGAGAGATACAGAGAGGAGTAGGAGGAGCAACTGACGGGTGGCCGCTGGAGTTGGAGCCGATGCCCGAAACCCTAGACGACACCCGGTGACCTGCTACTACTTTTCCTGGGACCTCTTGTCCTCACGAGGCCCTATCCCAACGAGGAAATGCAAGTGGTTGCGTGGCAGATCTGGCCATCGCCATGGACGGCGCTCTGCTGGATCTCCCTCTCCTTCCAGCACCAGAGAAGGAGGAGGAAGGAGGGGGAGGGGGCTGCAGTGGGAGAGGAGGTCGCCGAATTTGGGCGAGACGCCGAGGTGCGAGGCCAGCAGTGGCAGTGGGTGAGGAAGGGCATCGCGGGTGGGAGGGAGAAGGGGAATCGAGAGAGTGTGGGTTTGGGCCTCCGCGCGCTATGTGTACACATGTGTTGGTGGGTCGATAGTAGTAGCGTTGGGCTTATACCCCACACTACTATTATGGCCTGTCACGGGGGGCATGACAAAGATCACTTAGTAGTAGCAAGGGGTTTATACCCCTCGTTACACCCCTCGCTACTACTATGGCCTGTCCCGGGGTCACGATGAAGGCCACTTAGTAGCAGCGTGGGGTTTATACCCCTCGCTACTACTATCAACTTAGTGGGGTCGATACCCCACGCTACTACTAATTAGCAGCAGTGCGACCTATATACCCTCGCTACTGGTAAGCATATATCTAGTATAAGGTATTTCCTAGTAGTGTTCGCGCGAGCCAAGATTTTGATGAAACTCAGTCTACCAAACTGGCCAAAACTGCACCCCACGGGTCTGGATGGACCTAATTCAGGTAACGAAACGCATCCTTGGTGTACCAAGATTGGATGATGGTCTCTTATCCGCTCTCTTTGGACATTTGATCTGTCTTTTTTATTTTTGATGCATGTCGTTGAAGAGCCCTGACCCCCCACCCCCCTCAAGTAACTATTTCACCACTCCCAAAAGCCCACTTAAATTGAACATCCCAACAATTGAAACCCCTAAAAAAAGAAAGAAACAACTGGAAGTCAGGCCATAGGATTGAGCAAAAGTAGCATCAGGATCAGATGCTCAAAGAAGTGTTTGTTCCCTGCCGCGGCAAAATTTCGTGTTTTGACCCTTTTCTGAAACCTATTCGAGATCTAACCCTAGTTTGAAATTTTTTCGAGATCTGACCCTTTTGCTACCACCAGGGTCCATGGTGGTAGGGTGTAACAGCCTACCGCCAGGGACCTTGGCGGTAGGAAACATCCTAACGCCAAACATACTGGCGGTAGCCTGTACAACCCTACCGCCAAGGTGCTTGGCGGTAGGCACGAGCACGCATTGTGTTCAACACTTAGGAGAAATTTGCGGTAGGGCATGCAACCCTACCACCAGAGACCTTGGCGGTAGGCTGTTAGACCCTACCGCCATGGACCTTGCCGGTAGCAAAAGGGTCAGATCTCGAAATTTTATCAGACTAGGGTCAAATCTCGAATAGATATCAGAAAAGGGTCAAAACACGAAATTTAGCCCCCTGCCGCATACGGCATACCCGTTGTTCTAGCACGAAAGAGCAGATCGGCAAGGCGCAACACCTTTGACTTGACTGTATCCAGCAGATGACGCTGTATTTTTCAGTGAAAAAAGCAGGTGACGTCGTCATACCCGGACTGACGGAAAAGGATATACACACGACGGTATCCAGTTACGGTCCAACCAGTGGGCCAGTGGAGCCAGCCCATCGAGTTCCCGAATCGTAGAGCTCCCGACACGATCCAACGGTCCAGAGCGCGACGCGACGCAGCCCGCAGCCCCTCACTTGGGCTAGCCCAGGCTACACCTCGCCTTCGCCTGCGCGCACGGGCACGACTTGTCTGAGGAGAGGAGTTTCCCCTTTCCCCTCGACGCCCCTACGCGAGGGCCCGAAAACCTAGCCGCCAAATCCACCCATGGCTCGCCGCGGCCGCGACGACGACGACGACGAGGTCGAGGAGGAGGAGGAGGACGAGGAGGAGGCCTACGACCTCGACGACGAGGAGGAGGACGAGGGGGACGACTACGAGGAGGAGGCGAGGGGCCGGGGCAAGGCGGCCTCCCGCTCCCGCGCCCCCGCCGGCGGCGGCGGCGTGCGGAAGAGATCGCGCCAGGACAACTTCATCGACGACTCGGCCATCGAGGACGAGGACGAGGACGAGGAGGACGACGGCGGGAGCCGCCCGAGGAAGAAGGGCGGCGGCGGCGTGCGCGGGTTCTTCGACGAGGAGGCGCAGGTCGACGAGGACGAGGAGGAGGAGGACGAAGGCGAAGGCGAGGATGGTGAGTTTTTTTTTTCTTTTGCGCTATCCGATTGCGGTTACGATGCCATGCCTTGCGTACTTCCGCGGCCTTTTTGGCGAGATCTGAACCTGCTTGGCTTGATTTGCAGAACTAGATTTGAGGTGTAAGTGATTTTTATCCTGTTTTGTTCTTTGGGTGCTATTATTTTGCATGCATGATTTGCGGTAAGCGATGTTGGTGGAAATATTAGGACATAGTAGTACTGAATTTTGCCTAAGAGCTAGGTGTCAGCGATTTTGATGCCATTCTATGGCTTTTTTGGTCACAAACCGGAGCTTGTTATTGTTTAGTTGTCACGGGCAATGGTTGCACATTGAGACTTGTGGTTATTTAGTACTCCATCCGTCCACAATTACTTGTCGCGGAAATGGATAAAAATGGATGTATCTAGAACTAAAATACGTCTAGATAGATCCATTTCCGCCACAAGTAATTCTGGACGGAGGGAGTAGAACTTTGTATGTCCCGGTCATTACTTGGGTAGTACATGCTCATTCAAGCTTAAGCTGGTTTGGTTGCTTCAGTTCTGATCTGTTGCTGTGTTTATGTTCATTGAGAGGTGGTGAAGATTTTTGATGCCTATCTTCTACTAAAATAATTTGAATACTAATAGGATGACATTAACCCCCTTATTGATGCTATACTATATGGTAATCTTTGATCCTGAGCTTGGACTCGAGTCAAGTCGAGAGTTTTTTCAGGCATGTGAACTTTCCTGTTTGAAAGCACACTTAATGTTTATAGATCTTTGTTTCCTTTTTTTTCATTAAAATTATGCCGAAATTGTGCTCCCTATAGAGCCATAGACAAGCTGTTTCTGAATAAATCTATGTTATCACATCCTACAGGGAACAGAACTAATCGAAGATTATGTAGTATTAACCACTAGTAGTAAGTACTTCCAGTCTTGTGTCAAGCAGACCATGCGTATGACCTAACTGAACAAGACTACTTCCTTTTCTTGTCTTGGGTAGTTATCTAAATTCATACAGTCTTCCGAATGCTGGACAAAATAGCTGTGAATACAACTTGATCTGGTGCAGCAAGCTTGACATATCTTTTGCTACCATGGTGAAAACCAGTTAATTATTGATCCGTAAACTGCAGCACGGCTTAAAAGATTCATTGTTATGAGCAAGGAAAATAGCACGACATTATGTCCTGTATATCTGACTGGTGTAATTGTGTGATGCAAGGTTTGTCCAATATAAATTATGTCTCCTAGGAGTAAAAAAAAATCCGTCAGATTTCAGACTCCCCTGCTTTTATCCTGAACATTGGTGACCACAGCATTTATGGAATACATCACGTGGATCTGTAAGTATGGTAACCAATCATAGTGTCTGGCTAAAATGATAAATAGATTGTGCAATTCTCCACAATTTGAAAGAGGGGCTGTAAAGGATATTCAGTATGGTGTCATCAAGGGATTCAATGTGTAAACACAATTTTTTAGATGGTCAATTTTATTATTGAGTTGTCAGACTGAATTGGATGACTAAGATGGTCTGCGTCAAACCCTAAGTAGTACTTCTTATATTGGTATGGATATAGGTAGATAATTTCTGAAGAATCACTTGATATAATCTATTTTTCACTTGTCCTCATTGTACCCGTCAAAATTTTCACGTGCTACCAAATACAATGCATGGTTCACTCAAAACCCTAGAATTGCCATTTGAATGGGAGGAGCCAACTAAAAACTATTTCTAATGGAGCCTTTTCAATCTATCTCCTGCATTTTGTATTACATGGCAACATGCTTCATGCTGGTAACCAGTGCTAGTATCTGTAAATGACACATCAGGTCCCGAGCAACATATCTTTTGGCACTGATGGTCCCACTAATTCATGACAGACCTGAGTCATAGCTCTCTTGTTCCAATTGATTATCAGAATCCATGAAGAATCATGCTTTGTCAATATGATTATGGTTCCCCTAGTTCTAGTAGGTTAAGGAAAGCAATGGTTGAACATTAGCGAAACCATCTGGTATTTTTGTAGCAGTTTTCTGATCTATTTCAGTACATCTGCCATGTATCTGCCACTAGCGGCGTTGCATTTGTGTAATAGAAACGACTGTACTAGAATATAAAATTGATTGACCTGCCTTTACTGCTGCTTGAGGATCAGAGGATCTGTATTGAACTAATTGACGAATTAGATGGTTATTTACGGAAATAAATGAGAGGTTAGTGTGTTGAGATATTGTGATGGCTATTACAGCAAATTCAGCTTTTAGTAGCATAGTAAGTGTTCTATTAGTGTTACCAAGGAATTTAACACTATTCAGATGTGTACTGGACGGATGCCCAACTAGTTTCAGAACAGTTATCATACTGAGTTACAGAAGCAAGGCTAGATAGGTTTCTAAATTCTAATGCACCGATCTCTGTTCATTGGCCATTGTTCAGACTTTATCAATGATGCTGGAGCCGACATTCCTGATGACGACGCCGGCAGGGGCTCCAGATCACGTCACTCTATCCCTATGAGGGACGAAGAAGAGGATATTGATGAGATTGAACGACAAGTACGGGAGAGATATGCAAGATCTACTCATATTGAGTATGGAGAGGAAGCTGCAGACGTTGAACAGCAAGCTCTCTTGCCATCTGTGAAAGATCCAAAGCTTTGGATGGTGAAATGTGCGGTAGGGACGCTGTAGCTTAATTGAACTACCCGCCATCCTTTCTTAGCACTGTCTGTACTCTACTAATGTCATGTTATGATTTCAGATTGGGCATGAGAGGGAGACAGCAATCTGTCTAATGCAAAAGTTCATTGATAGGACAGATCTCCAGATAAAGTCTGTTGTTGCGTTAGATCATCTAAAAAATTATATTTATGTCGAAGCGGAAAAAGAGGCCCATGTCAAGGAGGTATGCATATGCGTGGCATTATATTTCTTTTGGTAACACAACCCTACTAATTATTTATATGCAGGCTTGCAAAGGTCTACGAAATATCTATGCTTCAGCAAAAATAACGTTAGTGCCAATAAAAGAAATGGCAGATGTCCTCTATGTTGAGAGTAAGAATGTTGATCTTGCAAGGGATACTTGGGTCCGAATGAAGCTGGGAGTATATAAAGGTGACCTTGCTAAGGTACGATCACATCACTTCTCTTAGATATGTTTCTCTAGAAACTAAGATGGTCTTTTTGCAGGTTGTTGATGTTGACAATGTACGCCAAAGGGTAACTGTGAAGCTCATCCCTAGAATAGATTTACAAGTTTTGGCTAGTAAACTGGTAAGTCACATATCTCTTTTTTCTAAATCTAATTTGGCGTAACGATAGGTTGATCTATGATACAAGATGATACTACCTCTAACTTAATATAAGATGAACTGGAAAAATGTCTTATATTAAGGTACAGAGGTGTATATCATAAGTACTCCCTTCATTCCTAAATATAAGTCTTTTTTAAAGATTCCAATGCGGACTACATACGGAGCAAAATGAGTGAATCTACACTTTAAAATATGTCTATATACATCCGTATGTAATCTTTATAGAAATCTCTAAAAAGACTTATATTTAGGAACGGAGGGAGTAGTATTTAAGTTATCCTTTTCATGTTATTTTCTTTTGTCCCCTCTTGTGCTTTTTTCTGAAGGCGAAACATCTGTCGCTGAGTCCTGAGTTATTACTCCCTCTGTTCCAAAATAAGTGTCGTGGTTTTAGTTCAAATTTGAACTAAAACCACGACACTTATTTTGGAATGGAGGGAATACTTACTACGGATTGCTCTGATTGTTATGACTACGAGATTCCTTGTTTTGGATGGTGTGAATTTGATGGGTAATTTATAATTTCAGGAAGGGAGGGTGGTTGCAAAGAAGAAAACCTTTGTCCCACCACCAAGATTCTTTAATATTGATGAAGCCAGGTGTTCTCCTCCTCCTCTGTCATCAATTATTTTATGTTTTTGTCATTGTTTGCTAACTTTCCCACAAATAGGGAAATGCACATACGCGTGGAGCGGAGGCGGGATAAAGACTCCGGGGAATACTTTGAGATGGTTGATGGCTTGATGTTCAAAGATGGTTTCCTGTATAAACCGGTCTCAATAAAATCAATCCACACACAGGGCATTCAGCCATCATTCGATGAATTGGAGAAGTTCAAGAAACCCGGTGATGACATGAATGGGGATATGTCTAGCTTGAATACTCTGTTTTCTAATAGGAAAAAGGGACACTTTATGAAGGGTGATGCTGTTATTGTTGTTAAAGGTGATCTAAAAAACTTAGAGGGTTGGGTTGAGAAAGTAGAGGACACAACTGTCCACATCAGGCCAAAAATATCCGATCTTCCGGTAATTGTTTGCACTTGTAGCTATCATTAACATTAGCTGTTTGATCTGGTGAATTATGCATCTCTTTGTAACTGCAGAAAACATTAGCCTTCAACGAGAAAGAACTTTGCAAATATTTCAAACCTGGAGATCATGTGAAAGTGGTATCGGGTGTCCAAGAGGGTACCACCGGCATGGTTGTTAAAGTTGATGGGCATGTCTTAATCATTTTATCAGACACAACTAAAGAACACGTGAGCAATTTTTGTCCAATTTAATAGTTATTATGTTTGGAGACGACTCAGTCTAATCTGTACTAAATAATTTACTTCTTAACTGTGTTCTCATCTTTTCATGATGATTACAGATACGTGTGTTTGCCGACCATGTTGTGGAGAGTTCTGAAATCACCACAGGAATTACAAGAATCGGTGATTATGAACTACATGATCTTGTTCTTTTAGAGTAAGTTGTCTTTCCAGTGTACCATAAGGTTAGCTCATTTGTGCAAGTGCTTACCTTAATTTCCAATATTTTCAGCAACTTGTCATTTGGGGTTATTATAAGAGTGGAAACTGAAGCATTCCAGGCAAGTTTGTTTCTCAGGATCTTTAATGGATGTTCAAGTCCACAAAATATTTACGACACTTATGTTTAGGTTCTGAAAGGAGTGCCAGATAGACCTGAAGTGGTGCTTGTAAAATTAAGAGAAATAAAAAGCAAGATTGATCGGCGTACATCAGCGAAAGATAAGTTTAATAATATGGTTGCAACTAAGGATGTTGTCAGAGTTGTCGAGGGAGCATGTAAGGTGTGTATCCTTTCACATTTATTATTATATTTGAGCAGCACTTTATTATGTAATCCCAGTACAGTTACATTCTTTTTTTGCCTCTTGAACTAGGGAACACAAGGACCTGTGGAACACATACATAAGGGGATATTGTTCATATATGATAGGCACCACCTTGAACATGCAGGCTTCATTTGTGCAAAAGCACAATCGTGCATTCTTGTCGGTGGATCGACTGGTGGCCGTCGTGGAAATGTTTGTGCTGGAGTATTAGTACTCTTGGTAAATAAAATCTGATTATGTTTTTGTGGATTAACTTGCCATTTGTTTTGTGCATGCAGGGTATGGATGCTGCAGATGCTAGGATGGGTGCTTTGAGATCCCCGGCAAGCATCTTGCAGTCTCCAGGAAGGCTGCCCCCAAGAGGACCACAAATGAACTGTATGAAACTTCTGTGCCTCATTTTGTGAATGTGAAAAATATGTGTTCTGCTTCAGTGTTGATTCTCAGGCAGCTCCGTTAATTGGGCAAACACGGTAGCTTTGTTAACTGAAGCTGATGTAGTAATATGGCCTTGTCATTCAATGCAGATGGTGGAAGATTTGGAGGAGGTGGTCGTGGTGGAAGAGGACATGACGCCTTGGTTGGCAAGTGTATCAAAATTAAATCTGGTCCTTACAAAGGGTACCGTGGCCGCGTTAAAGAGGTGACTGGGGTGCTTGTGCGTGTGGAGCTTGATTCGTTAATGAAGATTGTCACAGGCGAGTAATCTTATTTTATGGCATTCTTTGATTTCTCATGTGCTTGTTGCTAATATGGTACCAAAATACAGTTAAGAGGGATGATATCGCCGACACACCTACTGTTGCAACACCATTCCGGTAATTCTCTCTCTCTCTCTCTCTCTCTCTCTCTCTCTCTCTCCCTCTCTCTCTCTCCGTTGCATTTTGGGCATTTGTTCGATTACTAACAGGACTTATTATCACCAGTGAACCCCGATTCTCGTTGGGTAGTGAAACACCAATGCACCCGTCTAGGACGCCACTACATCCTTTTCAGACTCCAATGCGGGACCCTGGAGGTATGATTGCCTACTGCCCATGTTTCAACCATTCAACCATCGCATGTAAATTATATTATCACCATGATCCATCATGCTCACGTTCCCAGCTGTTTCATTTCAACTTACAGTGTTGATATGAACTGTTGTTGAAAGGACACTATCTGATTGTTACCTTTTTTTGTTTATTTTGATCCTCTATAACCTCAGTAGTGCTCAGTCACATTCTAGTCTTAACTATGCAATCAAACGTTTCAACCTAAGTAGGCTTCTGATAAGGTCATTAGAAAGTTAAACATTATTTGCGCCCTTTCAACAAATGCTGGTTGAGTATAAAACCAACGCATCAGTATTTGCACTATTCATTCATAGTCGTACTTGTCATTTATTTTCTATGCTTATGTATTAACAATATCCTTCATTTTCTACAGCAACACCGATACATGATGGAATGCGAACCCCGATGCGTAGTAGGGCCTGGGCTCCTATGAGTCCTCCAAGGTTGTGCAACCTTTATATAGATATACTCCCTCCGTACCAAAATATAAGACGTTTTTGCAGTTCAATTTGAACTGCAAAAACAATTGAACTGCAAAAACGTCTTATATTTTGGTACAGAGGTAGTATATTTCTGATCCATGAAGATCTCTTGTCACTAGGGTGTATTATTGTGTTTGTGTTAATGTTTTGATGTTCATGACTTTGTTCGTAATTTGCCAGAGATAATTGGGAAGATGGAAATCCTGATACTTGGGGAAGCAGTCCAGCTTACCAGGTTAGTACAACTTTAGTACTAACTGGAAAGATGGAAATCCTGATACTTGGTGACTTATTTATTTGTTCCTATTACCTTCTATATCTGATCCCACATTTTTATTCTTGTTAATTTTCAGCCAGGAACACCACCAGCTCGGCCATATGAAGCCCCAACACCTGGATCAGGGTGGGCAAATACTCCAGGAGTTAGTTATAATGACGTCCCAACTCCTAGAGAGGGCAATTATGGTAATGAAATTTGTGCAAGTATCTACTTTGTGTTACTTAACATGATATGCCATTACTGTGAAAGACGTATTTATTTTGTTCTAATTGTTTCTGTTCTCTTAGCGAATGCTCCAAGCCCATATGTGCCTTCCACACCTGTTGGTCAGCCAATGACACCAAATTCTGCTGCGTACCTTCCTGGTACACCTGGTGGTCAACCAATGACTCCAGGCAATGCTGGAATGGATATAATGTCTCCTGTAATAGGTGTGTGTTCTCAGCATTATTTGTAGAATTGTTTTAGTAAAGTGCCATCAGAATCACCAAAATAGGCAAAGCACCCCTGATAACTCATCTAATTATATGCCCAAATCCTTGCAGGTGGCGAGGGTGAAGTTAACTGGGCATTGCCAGATGTGTTAGTTAATGTCTTGGCGGCAGGTGATGAAGGACCTGGTGTGGTCAGGGAAGTGCTTGGGGTATGTGTCGTGGAGAGCATCGTTGGCTTCCAAGATGTCCATGTGAATTGTTTTGTGTCCTAAGCTGTTCTGATTACCCTGAACGTTTGAACTTGCAGGATGGAACTTGCCGTGTGGCACTTGGGTCGTCAGGCAATGGAGACATTGTGACGGTCCTTCCGTCTGAGCTCGAGGTCATCAGACCAAAGAAGAGTGACAGGATCAAGATCATGAATGGTACCTTCCGCGGATTTGTTGGAAAACTTATAGGAATAGACGGTTCTGATGGCATTGTGAAGCTCGACGACACCTATGAGGTCAAGATCTTAGATATGGTGATTTTGGCCAAACTGGCGGCTTGAGTTGGATGTATATTTGTAACCTGTCCCTCATATAGCCTTTGTTGTAACAAGTGTCGTTGCTTTCTCAATAAAACATGATTTTTGTTTCATTTAGTTGTATCCCAGATTTTGACATCAATAGAAAAGAAAAAACCCATGAGGGAAATGTTTGTCTGCAGCCATAGTTATCTCCATTATTCTCTTCTATGGATTTGGGGGTGTCCGATGTCTTCACTCTTCTTGTTGGGGGTTTCCTTTGTGATGTAGAGGTGTGGTGGGTTCATGGTTGTGGTGCATTCAGAGTGTCGGGTTGACGGTGCGGTCATGGGGTTTTATGCTTTGTGAGTAGTCTGTGTATGGACTATTTGTTCGTCATGTTTTTTGTTAATTAATTAGGCAATTCTTTTCTGCTTAATCAATCAATCGATGAGGCAATTTTTTTCCCTCCGTTTCAAAAAATAAAAATAGATCATTCTCTTCTATTAGCTTTTTAAGTTCCAAATGAGTAAGAAGAGATGTATAGATTGCCAAAGTAGCATCCCAAAATCAGACTCGATGATAATAGCGTTCTGTATTTGTGAGGTTCGTATCCCATTTGTACACAAGAACAAAAACTGCTATCTCCTGGGGCTTACACCAGAGCAAAGTCGTAAAGAACAGATCGATATACTATTATTGTACGTACGCAAGGAAAGGAAAACTGCAGCCGAGACATCACGGCCTGTACTGTGGTTGCGCTCCTCCCGGCCTCAGGCAACGTCTTGCTTGCACTGCTGGAACACCTGGAGCAGATTGCTGTACGGGCACGGGCTCCTGGACGACGGCGACCCGGCGACGGCGCGCTGGCGCTTGCTGCTCGACGGCCGCGAGTCCGGGCTGGGCGTCGGCCCCGGCTCGGCCTCCCCGAGCAGCTCCTCCGCGTCCTTCTCCTTCCGAAGGGTCTCAAGGAAGGACTCCTTCACCGCCCCGTCGAGCTGATACCACCAAACATCACCGACAGAGAGAGAGAGAGAGAGGCAGGACATCAATTCCGTTTCCGACTTTACAAGTTCAATCCAACCGCAACGAACGCAAGCAAGCCGGGCGCTCACCGTGAGAGGGCAGAAGTCCGGCATGGGCCAGCAGACGGGCCCGGCGTCGTCGGGGGGCTCCGGCATGGGCTCCACGGGCTCCATCTCCACCTCGTCGCCGTTGACGCTCCCGGCGACATCCTCGTCGTCATCCTCCGCCGCCGCCGCGGCCACCGCCTGCTCCTCGACCTTATCCTACACGCCCGGCGCACCGCGCAGAGTCAGAAATCAACGGAAATCGGGCGAAGAGAAGCGGAAAACCAAGGAAGGAAACCCAATCGCGCGGAGGAGGCGGGAGAGATGGAAAGAGGCGGAGATGGGGGAGGAGATCTCGAGTTCCAAGTACCATGAAGCCCGCGGCGATCTCGACCATTCCCCTTTTGCTCTCTCCCCGCACGCGCTCCCTCCTCTGTCTCCGCGCCCCGAAAGATCTTTTCCGGATCCTTCCTTCCTCTGCGGCGGTGGATTTGGAACGGGGGGCGGGCCTTTTCGGGGGTGGTTCGTTTCCTTTTCCGTGGTGGTTTGAAACCGGGAGCGCGTAATAAGGGTGCTTGCTTATGGGTCGAGAGATTTGGGGGAAAAGGCAACGGCTACTTTTTGTGCGGGCTGGCTGTGCCGTGTGCCTAGTTGGCTTGCGGGTTTACCGAGGTAGATCGGATTTGGGGGGCGGAAAGGCGCGCGGTGGAGCCTTCTGATGAGATCGAGTCCCCGGTGGCCCGGGGCGGTCGGCAACTTACGCCCATCACGCGTGCACAAACAGTCAGGTCTCAAATTTACCCTTTTTCATCCGGGTCTTTCATATTTCATTTCTTAGATCCATATAAACCATGTAAAATAAAAGCTATGTATTACGACACCTTAGCTATGATTCGTCGTCAGAGATGTTCACGGCGTCGATGCCGGGCACCGGGTGGACGGGCACGTAGGAGGGCTCCGACTCCTTCTCCTCATCCATATATGCGAGTATCTCGTCAACTTTCGCGGCGTGCTCCGCCTCCACCTCCCACCGACGATGGCGTCTGGCCTCCGCATCCAACCCCGACCGGTGGGAATCGAGGATCCCTGCTACTCCGCGTCCCTAGCGTCCCCCACATCATCCTCCGACTCCTACTCCTCCTGAACCTCATCCTCCTTCTCCTCCAGGTCCTCCTTCGGATCCACCGCGTTCGGAGGTAGCCCCGCGATGATCCGGGCTTCGCGCCTTGACCGAATCTGCTCAAGGAGCTGCAGCCGGCGCTCCGGCGTTAGATATGGGCAGCTCCGTACCCGGCGGCGTGGGGGCATGGCTACTAGTGTTGGTGGACTGCGAGTGGAAAGTGACGGCGGCGGACGAGAGGGGGGAATTTGGCATACGGGTAGGGTTTTGGTGCCGGCAGTCGGCTTAAATAGCCGGGCTAGGCATTACGTGACCTACCGGAGTGGCACCACACGGTGCTATCGGTCCAACGGAGGAGACACGTTCCGGATCATCGGGTTTCAGAGCGTTTTTTCTGCGGGACCCAATCGTCAGTCCGATGTGGCGGGCGCGCCCGGACGCCCCATATCTGCCTCAGATTTGGGCTGGATATGAAGGGTGTCAGTCAAGCCGGGCGTTTGAGGAGCCGTCCGAGTCATTTTTTTGTGACGGTCAGTGATCGGGCCGTCCATCCGGACATTTGAGGCGGGTTCAGAGCGCCCGGCTGTAGATCTCTTTTTTTGCAGGTGACCCGGCTGCAGATCTAATAACAACACTAGCTACGATTTTTATTTATGCCGAGTTGGTTGCAGCAGTACTGGACCAGCAACCGTGCACCCGGCAGGAATCAAACTTACTCTTTGACCTTGGATGGGTACCATTATGAAAATTACAATCGAAGAAGTGGCAGCCTCAGCCGGTTCAAGCACCGGCTCAGGACAGGGCTTGATCGTACATGGACCACTTCATTTCCAACTTCCAAAAGGGACCTAAAGCGAATTCAGTTATCATTTGTGTTGTTTGGGCTTGGAGTGGTTGGTCATCAGTCTAGTTGTGCAGTCTGAAAACCAGCGTAAATCCATAGGATTATTTATTGCAGGCGAATGTGTGACAAATGATCAAAGTCTTTAAATACAGAGGAAACTCGGCAACTTATGCCCGTCTAGAAAAAAAAGATCCAATGCCATCATGCTGGCGATGATTTGTGGGCCCTCAAAACGTTTCCCGGTACCTCGCTTATTTATCCACGAGATTTGGGTCGAGTGGCGATTCGTGTAAATCTTCCTTCTAGTTGAAAGAGGACTGCCAATTCGCCTCTTTGTTTTCACTGCGAGGCCATGTGGTTGGTAATCCATATTTGCTGCTTACTACAGCAAGGTTCTCCGAGTAACGCATAGGGAGACGCACACTGGTTTGCTGTCGCACGGGTTACTGCAGTGTGGCTACTGTAGCGCGGTTTCGCGACAGCGCATGCGTCTTAATGTAGCGTGGATGTTGCAGCACATGGTACTGTAGCAGTGCCTTTTGAAAATGTGTCCATTTTTTGAAACCTGAACAATTATCCGAATTTAATTCTTTTCAATTTTACTTGAATATTTCTGGAAAATTGGACATTTTTTAAATATTGTGAACATTTTTTGAAAAGGTAAACAAAATTTTCAAACAATAATTTTTTTAAAAAATTGATTTTTTTTGAAGACATGAATATTTTTTGAAATTCTCCGCTATTATTCAACCGTATGGAAAAAAAATCACTGGCCAGTCCATTTTTATGCAAAATCATGAGGCCGAGCCAAAAACGAGCAGGAGGTAGGACGGGAGCGAGCCAGAAGCTTGGCAGTGGGCCCCGGAGGAAATTCCTAAAACGCCTATATATATGCCGCAGTGTCAAGTTCACTTGTCACATGATCGGACTATCCTCTCTCTTGAATTGTACGCATGCAACCACGATACTAGCCACTTCTTGAAATTCTTTGCCTCCTTTTTCCATGACTTGATGATATTGTCTACACAATGCAAGGACTTTTTCTTATTACATGCATTACCATTTTACTAGTTAAATATGTGGTTAAACTTTGACCCAAAATACGATGGACTAATAAACCCAGCAGGAGGTAGTAGAATATGCAAACGTTTCTGCAAACACGAACAATTTTTGATTATTTCGAAAACACACACATTTTTTTAATTCACAGAGATTTTCTAATTTTTAATGTTGCTTGAAAACATGATAATATGTTCAACTTATTCAAAAATGTTTATCGAATTCTAATTAGTTCATCAAATCCAAAATTTGTTCATTGAACTCAAAAAATGTTCATGATATTAAAAAAATATTCTTGAATTCAAAATTTCGTCATAAATTCTTAAAAAATTTCATTGAATTTAAATTTTGTTCGACAACGTGCAGTTTTTTGAAATCAAGAATATTTTTCTTATCGGTGAACCTTTTTTGAATCAATAAACGTTTTTGTGAAATTCATGAATATTTTTTGAATTCATGAACATATTTTAAATATGCGATTTTTTCAAAAGCATAAACATTTTTTAAATGAAGAGCATCTTTAAATTTCTGAAACATTTTTGGAAATTCAATTTTTGAAGGTTGGAACTTTTTTTAAATTCGGAATTATTTTAAAGAGGAAGAAAATAAAAATAGAAAAAAGCAAAAGGCAAAAAAAAGAAAGAAACTGGGATGTCCAGCCCCGCTCATGGACCGGACCAATAGGGGCGCGCGAGAGGAGAGGATTGCGTGCTGTCATGTTCAGAATGCGCCAAATAGCGAAATCACTAGTTCAGGAGCACTCTTTGCAAAGATCAATTCCACCTCCCAGGCTGCGACAAGTGTTGGACTGCATGTACGCCACTTGTCGCAACTGGGAGTTTTCCCTTTTTTTCGTAGATTCGTTTATTGAAAACGTTTTATCTCTCAAACCATGCGTCCAAATCTTGAACTGTTTTTCTGTTGGATTCCTCCCGTCGAGATCTTCAAAACTAGATCTCATATTGATATGTTACGACGAACTTTTTTTTGCATGAAAAAACCAGACGCAAAAATCCGAAAGAGAGCATGTTTTTTTCCTTTTCAAGAGGCACGACCGTGCCCTCGCAGAAGCAAATCCATGCCTCCACGAGAAGTACATATGTGTCTCTTGAGGTAGAAAGAAAAATAAAACGCGTCCACCTTTTGCGAGAGGCAGGACCGTGCCTCTCGCGTAAGCAAATCTGTGACTCCACAAAAAGTAAGTTTGTGCCTCTCACGAAAGAAAAAAAAGAAAATGCGTTTTTTCCTTTCCAAGAGGCACGGTTATGCCTCTCGCAGAAGCAAATCCGCACCTCTACGAGAAGTAAGTGCGTGCCTCTCTCGAGAAAGAAAAAGAAAACCCATTTTTTTCCTTTTTGAGAGGCACGGCTATGCCTCTCGCAAAAGCAAATCCGTACCTCTACGAGAAGTTATCCGTGCCTCTCGTCGTAGGAAAAAAAGATAAAGCGCACCCCCTTCACGAGAGGCACAATCATGCCTGTCGCCGAAGCAAAAAAAAGCGCATTTTTTCGCGGCAATTTTTCTTTCTAAAATTGTTTTTTGTCCAAAACCTAAGGAAAGCCGGGGAAAAACCGAAAAGCCAAAAAAACCAAAAAAATCACCCAAAAGGCGAAAACGCGTGTAGAAAAAGAAAATAAAATAAAATCCGAAGGCAGCCTCCAGAGCACGACATGTGACGGCGGCTCCGCATTCTCAACCCACCCAAGTGACTCTTGGGGAGGCTCCCGAAGCAGCGCTCTAAGTTCCCCTATATGAGAGCCCCCTTGACTCTTTGTGCGTCAAAATGGTGGTCGAACGCACAATAGTGATCCTTATGGGCCATCCCAACCGAGAGAGTTGTATTGTGCGCCTTACCAAGCGACACCTTCTTCCCTAAAGAAAAACCAAGCGACACCTTCGGTCTTTCAGCAATGTTTTTCTGGTTTTTAGCTGGTTTTCTTCATTTTTTGAAAATTATGAAAAAAATTATTTTAAAAAATTTTCAAAAACTAAAATATGTATGCGGATTTTGATTTTTTTGTGTGAATTTATTTATCTCTTGTAGATTTTAAAAATGTTCTAAAAATTTTAAAATTGCTCACCAGTTTGTTAAAAAAATGTTTGTCTATTTTGAATTTTTTCTCGAATTTAGGAAACCTTGTTTCCATTTTTAGACGTGTCATTTCACCCGAAATTTTACTTGTTTGCTACTTGGAAAATCTTTCTGCTTACCTACTTGTTGGCCTTAGGATAGGAAATGCATATGACTTGAAAGCTGGCCGCTCGGCTGGCACACTAGCAAAACAGTTAGGTTGGCTGGAACAGAACCTCTAAGAAACTTGTGAACGTTTCAGAGAACATGGAGAGGTGGGAGAAAAATGTACATTTTGTATTATTTGTCTGAAACCTTGCTTACGTTTCACTTCCCTTCACTAACCTCAGAGGGTCCTACAGTAGTCGAATCTCTAAGATATCCATGTAAACTTAATAAAAAAAAGGCATGAAACCATGCAGTAAACTCTCAGAAAACTGCTACCGGAAAAAACCACCCCGCCCTTCACCTCTTGGGCCAGGCCCATATGCATCACACTATGTGAATACCCAATATTTTGATGCAGTTGAATGTCAGATAAGGTTCACCACTATGTGAGGAGTGACTAGGGATAAAAGCGGAGTGAAAACTTTCTTCTTTTACGGAGGAAAAACAAAAATGGATAGGAAATGTGGAAACAAAAACAAAAATGAAACAATGTTTTCTGATGGAATAGATATAGAAAAGGAACTTCCACTACCGCAGGAATGCTTAGTAGTGACGGGCGGGGAAAACCTAGCAGTGACGGGCGAGGCTCCTAGGGGCGCCTGCCACTGATGCCGCCACTGCTATTATGACGTCAGTGGCGGGCGCGCGCCCGCTACTGGTAGGGACTCTGCAGTGGTGGGCATACCTAGCAGCCCACCGCTGAAATATATTGTTAGTTGTGGCGGGTAATCTGGGGCACTCGCCACAATTACATGTTCAACTGCCAACACAAACCCGACATGAAATAGCAACAACAACTAATGTATGTGATTATACACATTACAATAGATGTGTCTCAGATTAGCCATAACACAATTTACCATAACAAGCAACACATTTTACCATAACAATAATCCAAATACAATACAATAGATGTACACATTAGAGTACAACTCAAGTAACATCATTAATACACATAGCCTTCTAAGCGAAGCCTCCCACATGTTACATACATATAAGACCTCATGGTAACAACAACACCATAATGACAATGAACTGGATAAAGATAATCAAATTCTTTACTCGTCCAATTATCCACACCGTCTCGCATACTTCATAGTTGATTTTCTCTTTGCGAACGAAAGCGTAACAATCATTTGCTTCTTTTTTAGTCTTATATCCTTTATAGCAGTTGTTCTCGTAACCGTCCACTTGTTCATTATATTTCTCCCATGAATCATAGACTCCTGGATTCTTCCATAGCACACCACATACCAGTCCCACTTCATCTACAAAGATAAATAAACAAGTTAACAAGTCAATTTCATAGTTATCCAATCACATAGAGCAAAGTCATATAGCAATCTTCATAGCATCATAGAAAAGTACGTTCAGAAGCATCGACGATACAAATGACATAAAGGCAGTTCACTAGTAGTTCTGAAGCAAAAGTTCAGCTCCATCATAGCAACATAGAAATTAAGTTCAAACACATCGATCATATAGATCACATAAAGGCAGTGCACCAGTAGTTTAGAAGTAAACTTCTAGCGCCATCATGAGCTCTCCTCGCCTTCCAACATCTTCGTAATCTTGGCTTGGGCGGTCCTCACAGCTTCGACGGCTGCTCGCGCACTCTTGGCGACTACTCTAGTGCTCTCAGGGACAGTTCTTGTGTTCTCAACATATGCTGCAACGTTCTTGACGTATGCACATGCGCTCTCGGTGGCAGATCGAGCGCTCTCGGCATAAGCGTGCATGATCTCCGTGTACTTTGTCACTCTCCTGACGATGTCTACGGCGGTAGGAGTTCCGTCTACGGGTGTAGGAGTCCTAACGAGGCGTCTCAGCTTCTCCATCCGAATCGCATTAAACAAGTTGACATTTAGATAAAAGACATTTATCATGAAAGCAAATTTGTGACAATAAAAAAGATAGACTGTTACGACAACAATCCATATTTGTCCTTTGGGGGGACATTTCTTACTCTTAAGTTGGGTACTTCGACCACGGTGATGGTCGTTCTTCACCCTCTCCTCCCGCTTTACCAAGGTCTTAGATGAGGAAGAGGGAGAAGAACGAACCTATATGACAACAGTCGGTTCATCTCGCAGGTGGTTGTATATATGGTGTACACTCAAACTCACCGTAAATTTGACTGTCGGTGATGGTCGTTCTTCCCCCCTTGTTGGTGTCAAAACCGGCGGATCTCGGGTAGGGGGTCCCGAGCTGTGGATCTTGGATCAATGGGGAACAAGGAACACAGGGACAATGTTTACCCAGGTTCGGGCCCTCTCGAAGAGGTAAAACCCTATATGTCCTGCTTGATTATATTGATGTGTGTATATGGTTACAGAGTTGGTCTACCACGAGATTGTATGAACTAAACCCTAGGAGAGTAGGATGATGGTTCTCCTTCTAGCCTCTACGGACTAAACCCTTGGGTTTATATAGACACCAGGGGTACCTAGGTTACACATAGTCAGTTAACATCAGGGGATAAACACGCCGATTCTCCTATCTTGACTTGGAGGACACACCAAGGCTTCAAAGGTTTTTCCCTTCCGAACACGAAGTTGTCTTATAGCTTGGCCTTCCAATAGTAGTCACAGAATGGCCCACCTGTCCGGCCCATAGAGATAGGCCGGTGACCCGAGGACCCCTTAGTCCCGGACCCCCTCACCCCTCTCCTCCTGCTTTACCAAGGTCTTAGAGGAGGAAGAGGGAGAAGAACGACCCCTTAGTCCCGGACTCCCTCAGTAGCCCCCGAACTAGTCTTCGAAGCCGAAGTATGTACGGGAACCATCAGCTTTGTGGACCAGTTCCTCTCTTCAGGGTGCTAGGGCCAAGCCTGTAGCTACCCTTAGCCGAACCTTTAAAAGGTTGCCCGACCAAGTTTGGTCGTGTTTCCTCTGGACTATGTCCTGATTTCTGGATTGCATATATTACTTAGCCTCGAAGGCCAACCACTCGAATGTGAACAGCTCCCTTGTCTGACAAATTTTTGGCGAAAGGTCACAACCGGCCATAGCCATTGACCGATCACGAAAAACTCGATTCGCGGTTTGAGGCAGTTTCTCTATTGTCACGTCTCATCAATATGGAGATCATGCCCCGTTTTTCAAGGGATATTATCAATGATTTGGGTTATCGCATGCGCGCATAATGGCATGATTATATCAGGAAGTGGCGAGGTCCGTGGCACGGTAAAAGGGACTCTTGGTATTACGACAACTTATAAAAGGGAAACAACCACCACTTCCCCCGTATGCTTTCTCCTACCTCCATCGCCATTGCTTCCACAATCTCTTGAGCTCCAGCGCCCCGATCCAACCTTCCTCAAGAATCTACTCTAACCACTTCCTCAACCCGGCCATGGCTTGATCTGGCTCGAAAGGCAAGTGGGAGGCCTCCAGCGTCACCAACGACGACATCGAGGGGCTGAAGCGCGCCGGCTACCTCCCGATAAACGTCACCCACCGAGCTTCGGAGGAGGGCCAAGTCATCCCTACGCCCCAACCAGGCGAAAGGGTGGTGTTCGTCCCCCACTTCATCCGGGGACTAGGCTTTCCGCTCCACCCCTTTGTCAAGGGATTGATGTTCTTCTACGAGCTAGATTTTCATGATCTTGCCCCAAACTCTTTCCTGCACATTTCGGCCTTCATTGTTATCTGTGAGGCTTTTCTTCGAGTCCAGCCAGACTTCGGCTTGTGGCTGAAGGTCTTCAATGTCAAGCCGAAGATAGTCGATGGCCAGCAAGAAGGCTATGGAGGGGCGATGATTAGCAAGCTTCCCCGGGTTGAGTGGTCAGAGGGTACCTTTATAGACACCGTCAAGGTCTGGCAAAAGGAGTGGTTCTATATCATCGAACCATGTGGCACGGACTGGACAACAGCCCCCGAATTTAGATCCGGACCTCCCACCAGGCTAACTAAAGGAAATATGCCCTAGAGGCAATAATAAAGTTGTTATTTTATATTTCCTTATATCATGATAAATGTTTATTATTCATGCTAGAATTGTATTTACCGGAAACTTGATACATGTGTGGATACATAGACAAAACACCGTGTCTCTAGTAAGCCTCTACTAGACTAGCTCGTTAATCAAAGATGGTTAAGTTTCCTAACCATAGACATGTGTTGTCATTTAATGAACGAGATCACATCATTAGGAGAAAGATGTGATGGACAAGACCCATCCGTTAGCTTAGCATAATGATCGTTAAGTTTTATTGCTATTGCTTTCTTCATGACTTATACATATTCCTTTGACTATGAGATTATGCAACTCCCGGATACCGGAGGAATACCTTGTGTGCTATCAAACGTCACAATGTAATTGGGTGATTATAAAGATGCTCTATAGGTATCTTCGAAGGTGTTTGTTGGGTTGGCATAGATGGAGATTAGGATTTGTCACTCCGAGTATCGGAGAGGTATCTTTGGGCCCTCTCGGTAATGCACATCATAATAAGCCTTGCAAGCAATCACTACTAGGGAAAACCTTATACACAGAATCTTAGCAGTAGCGCGGGATAAAAACAGGCGCTATTGCTACTCACTTAGGAGTAGCGCAGCTCAGTGGAACCACGCTGCTACTAAAATCGACCGACAGTTCCCGCCACCCTAGGTTTAGAAGTAGCTCGCTCTTGCTAACTGCGCTACTGATAAAGTAACAGTAGTAGCGCGCTTTTTTTGGGTGACGCTACTGCTAATTTTGAAACTAGCCACATGGCGGGCCCCACTTATTAGTAGCGCGTGTGCCGGAAGCGCGCTGCTGCTATCTTATTAGCAGTAGCGCGGTTTACGACCAGCGCTACTGCTAAGCCGCAACATATACCACCTTTTTCCCTCCCCCCTCCCCCTCCCCCATCCTCTCTTCCTCACTTTCCCCTACCTCCCACCCCCTCTCTCCCTCACTTTGCTTCTTCCTCACTACTTCTCCCCCATTACTCTCCTTCTTCTACCTATCTTTCTCTCTCTTTATTACTCCTAGCTAACTGCACCACCTCCATTAATGCATCTCCTTTCTATTTTCCTTCCCCCTCCACTAGTTGAAGTTGTCTCCTCCCAAATTAGCTAGCTAGGTAGATGTAGCATTTAGTGAAGTGACCTATGTACCCCCTAACTAGATCTAGCTTTGTCAAGAAGAGCTTTGTCCACTTTTGATCTCCCTACTACATCATCATCTCCATCGTGTGCTCGATCTCGAGATAGGTGCTTAAAAATTCATGCTTTTGCAAGAATGGAAATATGTGTATGTGTGTGCGATATGACATAATCGGGCGATATGATGAAAATTGTTTGTGTGGCATGAGTTGACGCCGAATTGTGCTTGTGAGTTGCCTATGTTTTGCCGAAATGTCGATTTATTTCCGTTTCGGCGAATTCTGGGCAAACTCTAGATCTATATGTCCTATTTTTAGGGAAGTTCATGCTGAATTTTTGTATGACTTTGATGCATGCACGCATTTTTATAATCAATTTGTTTATTATTACCGTGCATGCGTTCATGATGGTGAGTGGAACGATGGTGGATAGGTGGTTGCGGGCGGCGGTGCAGGACATGAAAGAAAATAACCTTACAGAGGTTTTATGTCCGTGTCGAAGATGCAAAGGAATAGTTTGGCTCGACCCCTATGACGATGATCGTGTCGAAGTGCACCTGCTCATGACTGGTTTCATGGATGGCTATACTCGGTGGATAATTGAAGATGAGGATGATGATGTTGAGGACGCCGACGGGGCAGGCAATGACGACACGGGGCAAGTCGAAGAGATGATCGATAATGGCGGCAGGGAAGAGGCCGGACATGGCGACGGAGAAGGGGCCGGACATGGCGGCGGAGAGAATGTGGACTCCACGTCACAGAGTTCGTCGGTACTAAGTTCAATCGTGCGGGACCCTCATGTTCAAGCACTGCTTCGCAAGGAGACGAGTACTGAGAGAGCCGCTTCTAGAGAGGAGGCCAAGCTGCAGCAACTGGTGGTAGACTCGAACACTCCATTGTATGATGGTTGCAATCCTGAGGTGACCCGCTTAAGTTTCACGCTCCAACTCCTGAAGACGAAGGCTAAAAAAAATGGACCGACACTAGCCTCGATGAGCATCTCAAGTACCTAAAGGATGTTCTTCCCGCGGGGAATCTATGTCCTACTAGTGTGGATGAGGCCAAGAAGATCATGTGCCCTCTTGATCTGCTGCACGTTAGATACCATGCATGCATCAAAGAGTGCATAATTTATCGGAAGGAGCACGCGGAAAAAACAAGCTGTTCGGTGTGCAATGCTTCTCGACACAAGAAGGCCGGGAAGAAATATCCCTAGAAAGTTGTATGGTACTTACCGATCACTCCGGTCTCCAGCGGTATTTCATAGATCCCAAGAAAGCAAAGCTCATGCGCTGGCACGCGGAGAGGAAGAAGCCCGACGATGGAGATGATCCGAAGCTGAGACACGTCAAGGATGGAAGCCAATGGAGAGCGTTGCATGACTTCTATCGGTATTTCAAATGTGATGCAAGGAACATCGTGCTCGGCGCGTGTACCGATGGCATGAATCTGTTTGGCAACCAGAACACCAACCATAGCACATGGCCCGTGTTTGTATGGATGTACAACCTCCCCCCTGGTTGTGCATGAAGTCGAAGTACATTCACATGAGCATGCTGATTCAAGGGCCGAAACAACCATGAAATAATATTAATCTATATCTGGGGCTACTTCAAGAGGAGTTAGACACATTATGGAAAACACCGGCCAAGACATGCGACGCCAGCAAAGGCGAGTATTTCTACATGAGAGCCGCGCTGGTTGTGCATGACGGTGCACGACTATCTCGGTTACGGATATGTCGCAGGCCAGGTGTGCCATGGATATTGCGGATGCATGCGGTGCATGGATGATATGACGTCTCAGCAGCTAACGTCAAGGAAAGATGGCGGGTCTGGGAAAATCGTGTACACGGGGCATCGAAGATGGCTCGATCAGGACGACCCGTGGAGAAACCGTGGAGATCTATTCAACGGTCACGCTGAGCATCGAGGACCTCCACGTAAGCGAAGCGGCGCCGAATTCGATGAGCTGTTAAAAAACTGGGAACAGTGCCCCACGCCGGGAAAGACGATGAAAAAGGCACCGGAGCCGCTGCTAAAGGTATGGAAGACGAGGTCTGTGTTCTGGGACTTGGAGTACTGGCACAAACTCGACACACCTCATTGCCTTGATCAAATGCATATCTGTAAGAATGTCCTTGAGAGCTTGCTCGCGACACTGATGAACATGCCGGATAAGACCAAGGATGGGCCGAAGGCAAGAAAAGACTTGCAAGATTTGAAAATCAGGGAAGATCTGCACATGCCACCCCGTAAAAGTCAGACGAGACAGAGACGGACAGAGGCGCGGGAGAAGAAGGGCAAAAAATTAAAGGAAGAGGATTATTGCCCCCCTTCTTGCTTCACCTTAAGTCCGGCTGAGATTGATCAATTCTTTAAGTGCCTTACCGGAGTCAAAGTTAGTTCCTATATATTACTGTGGCAAGATAAGCAAATAACTAGACACGAACAAGAAAAGGTTCAGTGGGGTGAAGTCCCATGACTATCATGTGATGATGACGCAGATACTACCTTTTGTCCTTAGAGGGATAATGGACAAGCACGTCCGTGACATGCTTATTGGTCTCTGCAACTTTTTCGACGTCATCTCTCGAAAGTCGATCAGTGTGAAGCAGCTCCGAAGGCTACAGGAAGAGATAGTTGTGATACTGAATGAGCTCGAGATGTACTTCCCGCCCGCGTTCTTTGATGTCATGGTGCATCTGTGTGTCCATATTGTGGACGACATAATAGACCTGGGGCCGTCATTCCTGCACAACATGATGCCATTTGAGAGGATGAATGGGATCATCAAAGGATTCGTTCGTAACATGTCCCATCCGGATGGAAGCATCGTCCAGGGCTATCTGACACAAGAGTGCATCTCTTTCTGTGAAAATTTTCTATATGGCGCAGACCAGCTACCTGGTGTTGGTGTTGGTTTGCCCATTAACAAGCACGATGGGAGGCTCGAAGGAGAAGGTCACTCCAAAGATCGCAGGGAACTGCACGTGGCATACTCAGATTGACGCAACGACTTTCACAGAGCAAACTTGGCAGTTCTACAACACCTAGATGAGGTAGATCCTTTCGTGGCACTGCACAAAGAAATTATCGCAAAGAAGTATCGTGACCGGGGGGTATGCAGGACGGACACCGAAGTTACTAGAGAGCACACCTCCACTTTCCTGCATTGGTTCAAAGAGCATATTATTGCTAATCCCCCGGAAGAGGGCTCTAAGGACGGATTGCTCATATACGCCTTGGCCTCTCGCCCAACCTCGTCACCTACCAGGCATACGATACCAATGGATACACGTTCTACACAGAGGCCAAAGATATGAAAAGTGATGATCAAAACTCAGGGGTGACGATGGAATGCATGACCGGCAGCGACAACGGCGCGACTGAGAGATTTTACAGAAGGGTCGAGGAGATCTGAGAGCTTGACTACTTTGGACTGCACAACGCGACGATGTTCCATGTCAGATTGGCTAAGAATGTCGAAAGAGAAAACCGGTATTTCACTACCATGACTATACCCGACGCCAAGAGCGCTACCGTGAACGCTATCGCAAAAAACGAGCCATGGGTACACGCTAAGCACGTGACACAATGCTTCTTCATAACCGACCCGTGCAATCCCAGCCGTGTTGTCGTGAGGAGAGGCAAAAGGAACATCATTGGAATGGATGGAGTCGCCAACGAGGAAGACTACGACCTGTACGGCAACCCAATGAGGGAAGATGACGATGACGATGAAGTATACGTCAAAAGAAGAATCAATACTACATTACCTAAGAAAGATCGTACTCCATGGAAAAGGAAAAGCCACAGTGAGGGGCTCAATTATTCTTCAATGAACAATAAGGAAAAGAAGCTCACTCAAAAACGAAAACGTCAACACTGAGGAACCGTATGTTATCGGTCAAATGATGTAATATATATGTTCGTATTCTGTGTACACACTTAGCCATTATGCATGGGTCAAATGATGTAATATATATGTTCCTATTTTGTATACATACTTAACCGTCAAACGATGCAATATATATCGCCTTAGTTATATACATTGTATCACCTTCCCTTCGTTCACTGCTCTCGGAAAAAAGGAAAAGAAAAGAAAAGAAAAGGGAGAGAAAATAAAGGAAAAGAAAATAGAAGAAACAAACTGGAAAACTGCTATAGGTATTGTTTATAGCAGCAGCGCTTTTCTGAAAAAGAGCTATAGCTAGTCAAGGTAGCAATAGCGCTTTTCGTATAAAAAGGCTATAGCTACCTGTAATAGCAGTAGCGCTTTCTGGATAAAAGCGCAATAGCTAACTTAGCTACAACGCGTTTGTCCGGAATGCGCTACTGCTGAAGGAAATATGCCCTAGAGGCAATAATAAAGTTGTTATTTATATTTCCTTATATCATGATAAATGTTTATTATTCATGCTAGAATTGTATTAACTGGAAACTTAGTACATGTGTGAATACATAGACAAACAGAGTGTCCCTAGTATGCCTCTACTAGACTAGCTCGTTAATCAAAGATGGTTAAGTTTCCTAGCCATAGACATGTGTTGTCATTTGATGAACGGGATCACATCATTAGAGAATGATGTGATGGACAAGACCCATCCGTTAGCTTAGCACTATGATCGTTTAGTTTATTGCTATTGCTTTCTTCATGACTTATACATGTTCCTATGACTATGAGATTATGCAACTCCCGAATACCGGAGGAACACTTAGTGTGCTATCAAACGTCACAATGTAACTGGGTGATTATAAAGATGCTCTACAGGTGTCTCCGATGGTGTTTGTTGAGTTGACATAGATCGAGATTAGGATTTGTCACTCCGATTATCGGAGAGGTATCTCTGGGCCCTCTCGGTAATGCACATCACTATAAGCCTTGCAAGCAATGTGACTAATGAGTTAGTTGCGGGATGATGCATTACAGAACGAGTAAAGAGTCTTGCCGGTAACGAGATTGAACTAGGTATGGTGATACTGACGATCGAATCTCGGGCAAGTAACATACTGATGAGAAAATGAACAACGTATGTTGTTATGTGGTTTGACCGATAAAGATCTTCGAAGAATATGTAGGAGCCAATATGAGCATCTAGGTACCGCTATTGGTTATTGACCGGAGATGTGTCTCGGTCATGTCTATATAGTTTTCGAACTCGTAGGGTCCGCACGCTTAACGTTCGATGACGATCCATATTATGAGTTATGTGATTTGATGTACCGAAGGTTGTTCGGAGTCCCAGATGAGATAACGGACATGATGAGGAGTCTCGAAATGGTCGAGACATAAAGATTGATATATTGGACCATGTTATTCGGACACCGAAGGTGTTCCGGATAGTTTTGGATAAAACTGGAGTGCCGGAGGGGTTACCGGAACACCCCGGGGAAGTAATGGGCCTTAGGGGAGAGAGAGGGAAGCAGCCAGGAGGTGGCACACGCCCCCCCAAGGGGAGTCCGAATAGGACTAGGGGAGGGGGGCGCGACCCCTCTTTCCCTCTCACTCTCCCTCTCCTTCCTTCTTCCCCCCTTCCACCAAGTGGAATCCTACTAGGACTTGGAGTCCTAGTAGGACTCCTCTCCTTGGGGCATGCCTCTAGGGGCCGGCCGTCCTCCTCCCTCCCTCCTTTATATATGGGGAGGGGGGCACCCCATAGACACACAAGTTGATCTTTTAGCAGTGTGCGGTGCCCCCCTCCACAGTTACACACCTCGGTCATATCGTCGTAGTGCTTAGGTGAAGCCCTGCGCCGGTAACTTCATCATCACCGTCACCACGCCATCATGCTTATGGAACTCTCCCTCAGCCTCAACTGGATCAAGAGTTCGAGGGACGTCACCGAGCTGAACGTGTGCTGATCGCGGAGGTGCCGTGCATTCGGTACTTGGATCGGTTGGATCGCGAAGACGTTCGACTACATCAACCGCATTACTAAACGCTTCCGCTTTTGGTCTACGAGGGTACGTGGACACACTCTCCCCGCTCGTTGCTATGCATCTCCTAGATAGATCTTGCGTGATCGTAGGTAAATTTTTTGAAATACCGCGTTCCCCAACAGTGGCATCAGAGCCAGGTCTATGTGTATATGTTATATGCACGAGTAGAACACAAAGAGTTGTGGGCGATAATAGTCATACTGCTTACCAGCATGTCATACTTTGATTCGGCGGTATTGTTGGATGAAGCGGCCCAGACCGACATTACATGACCGCGTTCATGAGACTGGTTCTACCGCCGTGCTTCGTGCACAGATGGCTAGTGGGTGTCTGTTTCTCCAACTTTAGTTGAATCGAGTGTGACTATGCCCGGTCCTTGTTGAAGGTTAAAACAACACACTTGACAAAAAATCGTTGTGGTTTTGATGCGTAGGTAAGAACGGTTCTTGCTAAGCCCGTAGCAGCCACGTAAAATTTGCAACAACAAAGTAGAGGACGTCTAACTTGTTTTTGCAGGGTCTTCTATGATGTGATATGGTCAATACGTGATGATATATAAATTGTTGTATGAGATGATCATGTTTTGTAGAAGTTATCGGCAACTGGCAGGAGCCTTATGGTTGTTGCTTTATTGTATGAAATGCAATCGCCATGTAATTGCTTTACTTTATCACTAAGCGGTAGCGATAGTCGTAGAAGCAATAGCTGGCGAGACAACAATGATGCTACGATGGAGATCAAGGTGTCAAGCCGGTGACGATGGTGATCATGACGGTGCTTTGGAGATGGAGATCAAAAGCACAAGATGATGATAGCCACATCATATCACTTATTTTGATTGCATGTGATGTTTATCTTTTATGCATCTTATTTTGCTTAGTATGGCGGTAGCATTATAAGATGATCTCTCACTAAAATTTCAAGGTATAAGTGTTCTCCCTGAGTATGCACCGTTGTGACAATTCTTCGCACTGAGACACCACGTGATGATCGGGTGTGATAAGCTCTACGTTCACATACAACGGGTGCAAGCCAGTTTTGCACACGTAGAATACTCGGGTTAAACTTGACGAGCCTAGCATATGCAGATATGGCCTCGAAACACTGAGACCAAAAGGTAGAGCATGAATCATATAGTAGATATGATCAACATAGTGATGTTCACCATTGAAAACTTCTCCATCTCACGTGATGATCGGACATGGTTTAGTTGATATGGATCACATGATAATTTAGATGACTAGAGGGATGTCTATGTAAGTGGGAGTTCTTAAGTAATATGATTAATTGAACTTTAATTTATCATGAACTTAGTCCTGATAGTATTTGCATAACTATGTAGTAGATCAATAGCTCATGATGTAGCTCCCCGTTTATTTTTTTATATGTTCCTAGAGAAAAAACTATGTTGAAAGATGATGGTTGCAATGATGCGGACTAGGTCCGTGATCTGAGGATTATCCTCATTGCTGCACAAAAGAATTATGTCCTTGATGCACCGCTAGGTGACAGAACTATTGCAGGAGCAGATGCAGACGTTATGAACGTTTGACAAGCTCGGTATGATGACTACTTGATAGTTTAGTGCACCATGCTTTACGTCTTAGAACCGGGACTTAAAAAATGTTTTGAAATGTCACGGAGCATATGAGATGTTCCAAGAGCTGAAATTGGTATTTCGGACTCATGCCCGAGTCGAGAGGTATGAGACCTCTGACAAGTACTTTGCCTACAAGATGGAGGAGAATAGCTCAACCAGTGAGCATGTGCTCAGAATGTCTGAGTACTACAATCGCTTGAATCAAGTGGGAGTTAATCTTCCAGATAAGATAGTGATTGATAGAGTTCTCTAGTCTCTATCACCAAGTTACTGGAACTTCGTGATGAACTATAATATGCAAGGGATGGCGAAAACGATTCTCTGAGCTCTTCGCGATGCTGAAATCAGCGAAGGTAGAAATCAAGAAAAGCATCAAGTGTTGATGGTTGACAAGACCACTAGTTTCAAGTAAAAGGGCAAGGGAAAGAAAGGGAACTTCAAGAAGAATGGCAAGCAAGTTGCCACTCCCATGAAGAAGCCCAAAGCTAGACCCAAGCCTGAAACTGAGTGCTTCTACTGCAAAGGAAATGGTCACTGGAAGCGGAACTGCCCCCAATACTTGGTGGATAAGAAGGATGGAAAAAGTGAACAAAAGTATATATATGATATACATGTTATTGATGTGTACTTTACTAGTGTTCATAGTAGCCCCTGGGTATTTGATACTCGTTCAGTTGCTATGATTAGTAACTCGAAACAAGAGTTACAAAATGAACAAAGACTAGTTGAGGACGAGGTGACGATGTGTGTTGGAAATGATTCCAAAGGTTGATAAGATCACCATCGCACACTCCCTTTACCTTCGGGATTAGTGTTGAACCTAAAATAAATGTTATTTGGTGTTTGCGTTGAGCATAATATGATTGGATCATGTTTATTGCAATACGGTTATTCATTTAAGTCAAAGAATAATTGTTATTCTGTTTACATGAATAAAACCTTATGTGGTCATACACCTAAGGTGAATGGTTTATTAAATCTCGATCGTAGTGATACACATATTCATGATATTGATGCCAAAAGATGCAAAGTTGATAATGATAGTGCAACATATTTGTGGCACTGCCGTTTAGGTCATATTGGTGTAAAGCGCATGAAGAAACTCCATGCTAATGGGCTTTTGGAATCACTTGATTATGAATCACTTGATGCTTGCGAACCATGCCTCATGGGCAAGATGACTAAGACTCCGTTCTCCAGAACAATGGAGCGAGCAACAGACTTGTTGGAAATAATACATACTAATGTATGCGATCCGATGAGTGTTGAGGCTCGCGGCGGGTATCATTATTTTTTGACCTTCACAGATGATTTGAGCAGATATGGGTATATCTACTTGATAAAACATGTCTGAAACATTTGAAAAGTTCAAAGAATTTCAGAGTGAAGTGGAAAATCATCATAACAAGAAAATAAAGTTTCTACGATCTGATCGCAGAAGCGAATATTTGAGTTACGAGTTTGGCCTTCAATTAAAACAATGTGGAATAATTTCACAAAATCATGCCACCTGGAACACCACAACATAATGGTGTGTCCAAACGTCGTAACCGTACTTTATTAGATATGGTGCGATCTATGATGTCTCTTACCGATTTACCACTATCGTTTTGGGGGTATGCATTAGAGACAGCTGCATTCACATTAAATAGGGCACTGTCTAAAAATCCGTTGAGACGACACCGTATGAACTATGGTTTAGCAAGAAACCTAAGCTGTCGTTTCTTAAAGTTTGGGGTTGCGATGCTTATGTGAAAAAGTTTCAGCCTGATAAGCTCAAACCCAAATCGGAGAAGTGCGTCTTCATAGGATAACCAAAAGAAACTGTTGGGTACACCTTCTATCACAGATCCGAAGGCAAGATATTTGTTGCTAAGAGTGGATCCTTTCTAGAGAAGAAGTTTCTCTCGAAAGAAGTGAGTGGGAGGAAAGTAGAACTTGAGGAGGTAATTGCACCTTCTCTCGAATTGGAAAGTAGCTCATCACAGAAATCAGTTCCAGTGATTCCTACACCAATTAGTGAGGAAGCTAATGATGATGATCAGGAAGCTTTTGATCAAGTTACTACCGAACCTCATAGGTCAACAAGAGTAAGATCCGCACCAGAGTGGTACGGTAATCCTGTTTTGGACGTCATGTTACTTGACCATGACGAACCTACGAACTATGAGGAAGCGACGATGAGCCCAGATTCCGCGAAATGGCCTGAGGCCATGAAATCTGAGATGGGATCCATGTATGAGAACAAAGTGTGGACTTTGGTTGACTTGCCCGATGATCGGCAAGCCATAGAAAAGAAATGGATCTTCAAGAAGAAGAAGACCGACGCTGACGGTAATGTTACTATCTACAAAGCTCGACATGTTGCAAAAGGTTTTTGACAAGTTCAAGGAGTTGACTACGATGAGACTTTCTCACCCATAGCGATGCTTAAGTCTGTCCGAATCATGTTAGCAATTGCCGCATTTTATGATTATGAAATTTGGCAAATGGACGTCAAAACTGCATTCCTGAATGGATTTCTGGAAGAAGAGTTGTATATGATACAACCAGAAGGTTTTGTCGATCCAAAGGGTTCTAACAAAGTGTGCATGCTCCAGCGATCCACTTATGGACAGGTGCAAGCCTCTCGGAGTTGGAATAAATGTTTTGATAGTGTGATTAAAGCATATGGTTTTATACAGACTTTTGGAGAAGCCTGTATTTACAAGAAAGTGAGTGGGAGCTCTGTAGCATTTCTAATATTATATGTTGATGATATATTGTTAATTGGAAATGATATAGAATTTCTCGATAGCATAAAAGGATACTTGAATAAGAGTTTTTCTATGAAAGACCTCGGTGAAGCTGCTTACATATTGGGCATCAAGATCTATAGAGATAGATCAAGACACTTAATTGGACTTTCACAAAGCACATACCTTGACAAGATTTTTAAAGTAGTTCAAAACGGAACAGCCAAAGAAGGAGTTCTTACCTGTATTGCAAGGTGCAAAGTTGAGTAAGATTCAAAACACGACCACGGCAGAAAATAGAAAGAGAATGAAAGTCATTCCCTATGCCTCAGCCATAAGTTCTATAAAAGTATGCTATGCTGTGTACCAAACCTATTGTGTACCTTGCCATGAGTTTGGCAAGGGGGTACGATATTGATCCAGGAGTGGGTCACTTGACAGCGGTCAAAATTATCCTTAGAAGACTAAGGAGATATTTCTCAGTTATGGAGGTGATAAAGAGTTCGTCGTAAAGAGTTATGGCGATGCATGCTTTGACACCGATCTGGATGACTCTGAGTCTCGATCTGGATACATATTGAAAGTGGGAGCATTTAGCTAGAGTAGTTCCGTGCAGAGCATAGACATAGAAATTTGCAAAATACATACGGATCTGAATGTGGCAGACCCATTGACTAAACCTCTCTCACAAGCAAAACATGATCACACCTTAGTACTCTTTGGGTGTTAATCACATGGCGATGTGAACTAGATTATTGACTCTAGTAAACCCTTTGGGTATTGGTCACATGGCGATGTGAACTATAGAATGTTAAATCACATGACGACGTGAACTATTGGTGTTAAATCACATGGCGATGTGAACTAGACTATTGACTCTAGTGCAAGTGGAAGACTGAAGGAGATATGCCCTAGAGGCAATAATAAAGTTGTTATTTATATTTCCTTATAGCATGATAAATGTTTATTATTCATGCTAGAATTGTATTAACCGGAAACTTAGTACATGTGTGAATACATAGACAAACAGAGTGTCCCTAGTATGCCTCTACTAGACTAGCTCGTTAATCAAAGATGGTTAAGTTTCCTAGCCATAGACATGTGTTGTCATTTGATGAATGGGATCACATCATTAGAGAATGATGTGATGGACAAGACCCATCCGTTAGCTTAGCACTATGATCGTTTAGTTTATTGCTATTGCTTTCTTCATGACTTATACATGTTCCTATGACTATGAGATTATGCAACTCCCGAATATCGGAGGAACACTTAGTGTTCTATCAAACGTCACAACGTAACTGGGTGATTATAAAGATGATCTACAGGTGTCTTCGATGGTGTTTGTTGAGTTGGCATAGATCGAGATTAGGATTTGTCACTTCGATTATCGGAGAGGTATCTCTGGGCCTGCTACCTCTTGAGCATGCGTTGGTTTTCCCTTGAAGAGGAAAGGGTGATGCAGCTACCTAGCGTAAATATTTCCCTTAGTTTTTGAGAACCAAGGTATCAATCTAGTAGGTGACTACACGCGAGTCACCTAGTACCTGCACAAACAATCAAGAACCTTGCAACCAACGCGATAAAGGGGTTGTCAATCCCTTCACGACCACTTGCAAAAGTGAGATCTGATAACGATAATAAGATACATATTTTTGTTATTTTTGTTGTATAGATTGGAAAATAAAGATTGCAAAATAAATAGTAAACTAGAATTATAAATCGGAAACTTATATAATGTAAAGTAGACCCGGGGGCCATAGGTTTCACTAGTGGCTTCTCTCATGATAGCATATATTACGGTGGGTGAACAAATTACTGCTGAGCAATTGATAGAAAAGTGCATAGTTATGATGATATCTAAGGCAATGATCATGAATATAGGCATCACGTCCGTGTCAAGTAGACCGAAACGATTCTGCATCTACTACTATTACTCCACACATCGACCGCTATCCAGCATGCATCTAGAGTATTAAGTTCATAAGAACAGAGTAACACATTAGGCAAGATGACATGATGTAGAGGGATAAACTCAAGCAATATGATATAAACCCCATCTTTTTATCCTTGATGGCAACAATACAATACGTGTCGGTTCCCCTTCTGTCACTGGGATCGAGCATCGCAAGATTGAACCCAAAGCTAAGCACTTCTCCCATTGCAAGAAAGATCAATCTAGTAGGCCAAACTAAACCGATAATTCGAAGAGACTTGCAAAGATATCAAATCATGCATATAAGAATTCAGAGAAGAACCAAATAATATTCATAGATAATCAAGTTCATAAACCCACAATTCATCGGATCTCGGCAAACACACCGCAAAAGAGTATTACATCGAATAGACCTCCAAGAACATCAAGGAGAACTTTGTATTGAGAACAAAGAGAGAAAAGAAGCCATCTAGCTAATAACTATGGACCCGAAGGTCTGTGGTAAACTACTCACACATCATCGGAGAGGCTGTGGTGTTGATGTAGAAGCCCTCCGTGATCGAATCCCCCTCCAGCAGATCGCCGACAAGGCCCCAAGATGGGATCTCACGGGTACAGAAGGTTGCGGCGGTGGAAAAGTGGTTTCATGGCTCCCTTGGATGTTATTAGGGTATAAGAGTATATATAGGCGAAAGAAGTAGGTCGGTGGAGCTACGAGGGGCCCACGAGGGTGGGGGCGCGCCCTCCTGCCTCGTGGCCGCCTCGTTGCGTCTCTGACTTCCACTCCAAGTCTCCTGGATTGCGTTTGTTCCAAGAAAGATCCTCGCGAAGGTTTTGTTCTGTTTGGATTCCGTTTGATATTCCTTTTCTGCGAAACACCGAAATAGGCAAAAAATAGCAACTGACACTGGGCCTCCGGTTAATAGGTTAGTCCCAAAAAATAATATAAAAGAGCATAATAAAGCCCATTAAACATCCAAAACAGATAATATAATAGCATGGAACAATCAAAAATTATAGATACGTTGGAGATGTATCAGCATCCCCAAGCTTAATTCCTGCTCGTCCTCAAGTAGGTAAATGATAAAAACAGAATTTTTGATGTGGAATGCTACCTAACATAATTTTCATTGTAATCCTATTTATTGTGGCATGAATGTTCAGATCCGAAAGATTCAAGACAAAAGTTTAATATCGACATAAAAATAATAATACTTCAAGCATACTAACCAAGCAATTATGTCTTCTCAAAATAACATAGCCAAAGAAAGCTCATCCCTACAAAATCATATAGTTTGGCCATGCTTCATTTTCGTCACACAAAATGCTCTCATCATGCACAACCCCGATGACAAGCCAAGCAATTGTTTCATACTTTAGTATTCTCAAACTTTTTCAACTTTCACGCAATACATGAGCGCGAGCCATGGACGTAGCACTATGGGTGGAATAGAATATGATGATGGAGGTTGTGTAGAGAAGACAAAAAAGGAGAAAGTCTCACATTGACACGGCTAATCAACGGGCTATGGAGATGCCCATCAATTGATGTCAATGCGGGGAGTAGGGATTGCCATGCAACGGATGCACTAGAGCTATAAATGTATGAAAGCTCAACAAAAGAAACTAAGTGGGTGTGCATCCAACTTGCTTGCTCACGAAGACCTAGGGCATTTGAGGAAGCCCATTGTTGGAATATACAAGCCAAGTTCTATAATGAAAATTCTCACTAGTATATGAAAGTGACAAAATAAGAGACTCTCTATCATGAAGATCATGGTGCTAGTTTGAAGCACAAGTGTGGAAAAAGGATAGTAACATTGCCCCTTCTCTCTTTTTCTCTCTTTTTTGGGCCTTCTCTTTTTTTATTTGGCCTTTCTCTTTTTTTGGGCCTTCTCCTTTTTTATTTGGCCTTTCTTTTTTTATTTCCTCACACGGGACAATGCTCTAATAATGATGATCATCACACTTCTATTTATTACAACTCAAGGATTACAACTCGATACTAGAACAAAATATGACTCTATATGAGTGCCTCCGGTGGTGTACCGGGATGGGCAATGAATCAAGAGTGACATGTATGAAAAATTATGCACGGTGGCCTTGCCACAAATACGATGTCAACTACATGATCATGCAAGGCAATATGACAATGATGAAGCGTGTCATAATAAACAGAACGGTGGAAAGTTACATGGCAATATATCTCGGAATGGCTATGGAAATGCCATGATAGGTAGGTATGGTGGCTGTTTTGAGGAAGATATAAGGACGCTTATGTGTGATAGAGCGTATCATATCATGGGGTTTGGATGCACCGGCGAAGTTTGCACCAACTCTCGAGGTGAGAAAGGGCAATGCACGGTACCGAAGAGGCTAGCAATGATGGAAGGGTGAGAGTGTGTATAATCCATGGACTCAACATTAGTCATAAAGAACTCACATACTTATTGCAAAAATCTACAAGTCATCAAAACCAAGCACTACGTGCGTGCTCCTAGGGGGATAGATTGGTAGGAAAAGACCATCGCTCGTCCCCGACCGCCACTCATAAGGAGGACAATCAAAGAAACACCTCATGCTTCAAATTTGTTACACAACGGTTACCATACGTGCATGCTACGGGACTTGCAAACCTCAACACAAGTATTTCTCAAATTCACAATTAATCAACTAGAATGATTCTAATATCACCATCTTCATATCTCAAAACAATCATCAAGTATCAAACTTCTCATAGTATTCAATGCACTCTATATGGAAGTTTTTATTATACCCATCTTGGATGCCTATCATATTAGGACTAATTTTATAGCCAAAGAAAATTACCATGCTGTTCTAAAAGACTCTCAAAATAATATAAGTGAAGCATGAGAGATCAATAATTTCTATAAAATAAAACCACCACCGTGCTCTAAAAGATATAAGTGAAGCACTAGAGCAAAATTATCTAGCTCAAAAGATATAAGTGAAGCACATAGAGTATTCTAATAAATTCCGATTCATGTGTGTCTCTCCCAAAAGGTGTGTACAGCAAGGATGACTGTGGTAAACTAAAAAGCAAAGACTCAAATCATACAAGACGCTCCAAGGAAAACACATATCATGTGGTGAATAAAAATATAGCCTCAAGTAAAGTTACCGATAGACGAAGACGAAAGAGGGGATGCCTTCCGGGGCACCCCCAAGCTTAGGCTTTTGGTTGTCCTTGAATTTTACCTTGGGGTGACTTGGACATCCCCAAGATTAGGCTCTTTCCACTCCTTATTCCAAAATCCATCAAATCTTTACCCAAAAACTTGAAAACTTCACAACACAAAAACTTAAACAAAAAATCTCATGAGCTCCGTTAGTGTAAGAAACAAATCACCACTTTAAGGTACTGCAATTAACTCATTCTTTATGTATATTTGTGTTAAACCTACTGTATCCAACTTCTCTATGGTTCATACCCCCTGATACTAGCCATAGATTCATCAAAATAAGCAAACAACACACGAAAAAGAGAATCTGTCAAAAACAGAACAGTCTGTAGCAATCTGTATCAAACGTATAATTCTGTAACTCCAAAAATTCTGAAATAAATTGGTGTATGTGAGGAATTTGTCTATTAATAATCTACAAAAATAATCAACCTAAAATCACTCTCCACTAAAAAATGGCAGCTAATCTCGTGAGCGCTAAAGTTTATGTTTTTTACAGCAAGATCGCAAAGACTTCACCCAAGTCTTCCCAAAGGTTCTACTTGGCACAAGCACTAATTAAAACATAAAACCACATCTAAACAGAGGCTAGATGAATTATTTATTACTAATCAGGAACAAAAAGCAAGGAACAAAAATAAAATTGGGTTGCCTCCCAACAAGCTCTATCATTTAACGCCCCTAGCTAGGCATAAAAACAAGAATAGATCTAGGTATTGTCATCTTTGGTATGCAATCCATAAGTGGCTCTCGTAATAGATTCATAAGGCAATTTAATTTTATTCCTAGGAAAGTGTTCCATGCCTTTCCTTAATGGAAATTGTAATATAATATTTCCTTCTTTCATATCAATAATTGCACCAATCGTTCTAAGGGAAGGTCTACCAAGAATAATAGGACATGTAGGATTGCAATCTATATCAAGAACAATGAAATCTACGGGCACATAATTCCTATTTGCAACAATCAGAACATCATTAATCCTTCCCATAGGTTTCTTAATGGTGGAATCCGCAAGATGCAAATTTAAAGAACAATCATCAAATTCACGGAAACCTAGCACATCACACAAAGTTTTTGGAATCGTGGAAACACTAGCACCCAAATCACATAAGGCATACCATTCATAATATTTAATCTTAATTTTAATAGTAGGTTCTCACTCATCATAAAGTTTTCTAGGTATAGAAACTTCTAGTTCAAGCTTTCCTTCATGGGATTACATTAAAGCATCAACGTTGTGTTTGGTAAAAGCTTTATTTTGATCATAAGCATGAGGAGAATTTAACATGGATTGCAACAATGAAATACAATCTATCAAAGAACAATTATAATAATTAAATTCCTTGAAATCCAAAATAGTGGGTTCATTGTTATGTAAAATTTTGACCTCTTCAATCCCACTTTTACCAATTTTTGCATCAAGATCTAAAAACTCCGAATCATTGGGACGCCTTTTAACTAAAGTTGACTCATCTCCAGTCCCATATTTATCAAGATTCATATTGGAAAACAAAGATTTAATAGGAGACACATCAATCACTTTTAGATCTTCATCATTATTATCATGAAAACTAGAAGAACAGGCTTTCACAAAGCAATCATTTTTAGCACGCATCCTAGCGGCTCTTTCTTTGCACTCATCAATGGAAATTCTCATGGATTTGAGAGACTCATTGATGTCATGCTTAGGTGGAATAGATCTAAGTTTCAAAGAATCAACATCAAGAGAAATTCTATCCATGTTCCTAGCCAACTCATCAATCTTAGGCAATTTTTCTTCAAGCAAAGCATCGAAATTCTTTTGCGAATTCATAAATTCTTTAACACTAGTCTCAAAATCAGAGGGCACCTTATGAAAATTTCCATAAGAGTTGTTGTAGGAATTACTAGGAAACGGCCTAGAATTAAAATTTCCTCTATACGCGTTGTTACCAAAATTGCTCCTACCAACAAAATTCACATCCATAGATTTATTATTATTCTCAATCAAAGTGGACAAAGGCATATCATTAGGATTAGAAGAAACACTTTTATTAGCAAACAATTTCATAAGTTCATTGATCTTTCCACTCAAAACATTAATCTCTTCAATAGCATGAACTTTTTTACTTGTGGATCTTTCGGTGTGCCATTGAGAATAATTAACCATAATATTGTCTAGGAGTTTAGTAGCTTCTCCTAAAGTGATTTCCATAAAAGTGCCTCCCGCGGCCGAATCTAAAAGATTTCTAGAAGCAAAATTCAATCCAGCATAAATTTTTTGTATAATCATCCATAAATTCAAACCATGTGTAGGGCAATTACGTATCATTAATTTCATCCTCTCCCAAGCTTGTGCAACATGCTCCTGCTCAAGTTGCTGAAAATTCATAATATTGTTTCTAAGAGAGATGATCTTAGTGGGAGGAAAATACTTAGAGATAAAAGCATCTTTGCACTTATTCCATGAATCAATACTATTTTTAGGCAAAGAAGAGAACCAAGTTTTAGCACGATCTCTAAGCGAAAACGGAAATAGCTTCAATTTAACAATATCATTATCCACATATTCTTCTTTTGCTTATCACACAAATCAACGAAGTTGTTTAGATGGGTAGCGGCATCTTCAGTAGGAAGGCCAGAAAATTGATCTTTCATAACAAGATTCAACAAAGCGGTATTGATTTCACACGATTCAGCATCGGTAGTAGGAGCAATCGGAGTGCTAATAAAATCATTATTGTTGGTATTGGAAAAGTCACACAATTTGGTATTATCTTGAGCCATTGTGACAAACAATCAATCCAACACACAAGCAAACAAGAAGCAAGCGAAAAGAGGTGAACGAAAGAGGGCGAATAAAACGGCAAAGGTGAAGTGGGGGAGAGGAAAACGAGAGGCAAATGGCAAATAATGTAATGTGAGGGATAAGAGTTTGTGATGGGTACTTGGTATGTCTTGACTTGAGCGTAGATCTCCCCGACAACGGTGCCTGAAATCCTTCTTGCTACCTCTTGTGCATGCGTTGGTTTTCCCTTGAAGAGTAAAGGGTGATGCAGCAAAGTAGCGTAAGTATTTCCCTCAGTTTTGAGAACCAAGGTATCAACCCAGTAGGAGACTACACGCGAGTCACCTAGTACCTGCACAAACAATCAAGAACCTTGCAACCAACGCGATAAAGGGGTTGTCAATCCCTTCACGGCCACTTGCAAAAGTGAGATCTGATAAAGATAATAAGATAAATAATTTTTGGTATTTTTGTTGTATAGATTGGAAAATAAAGACTGCAAAATAAATAGTAAACTAGAATTATAAATCAGAAACTTATATAATGTAAAGTAGACCCGGGGGCCATAGGTTTCACTTGTGGCTTCTCTCATGATAGCATATATTATGGTGGGTGAACAAATTACTGCCGAGCAATTGATAGAAAAGCGCATAGTTATGATGATATCTAAGGCGATGATCATGAATATAGGCATCATGTCCGTGTCAAGTAGACTGAAACGATTCTGCATCTACTACTATTACTCCACACATCGACCGCTATCCAGCATGCATCTAGAGTATTAAGTTCATAAGAACAGAGTAACACATTAGGCAAGATGGCATGATGTAGAGGGATAAACTCAAGCAATATGATATAAACCCCATCTTTTTATCCTCGATGGCAACAATACAATACGTGTCCGTTCCCCTTCTGTCATTGGGATCGAGCACCGCAAGATTGAACCCAAAGCTAAGCACTTCTCCCATTGCAAGAAAGATCAATCTAGTAGGCCAAACTAAACCGATAATTCGAAGAGACTTCCAAAGATATCAAATCATGCATATAAGAATTCAGAGAAGAACCAAATAATATTCATAGATAATCAAGTTCATAAACCCACAATTCATCGGATCTCGGAAAACACACCGCAAAAGAGTATTACATTGAATAGATCTCCAAGAACATCGAGGAGAACTTTGTATTGAGAACAAAGAGAGAAAAGAAGCCATCTAGCTAATAACTATGGACCCAAAGGTCTGTGGTAAACTACTAACACATCATCGGAGAGGCTATGGTGTTGAGGTAGAAGCCCTCCGTGATCGAATCCCCCTCCGGCAGATCACTGGAAAACGCCCCAAGATGGGATCTGATGGGTACAGAAGGTTGCGGCAGTGGAAAAGTGGTTTCGTGGCTCCCCTGGATGTTTTCAGGGTATAAGAGTATATATATAGGCGAAAGAAGTAGGTTGGTGGAGCTACAAGGGGCCCATGAGGGTGGGGGGCGTTCCTACCCCCTGGGCGCGCCCTCCTGCCTCGTGGCCGCCTTGTTGCGTCTTTGACTTCAACTCCAAGTCTCCTGGATTGTGTTTGTTCCAAGAAAGATCCTTGCGAAGGTTTCATTCCTTTTGGATTCTGTTTGATATTCCTTTTCTGCGAAACACTGAAATAGGCAAAAAAAAAACAACTGGCATTGGGCCTCCGGTTAATAGGTTAGTCCCAAAAATAATATAAAATATCATATTAAGGCCCATTGAACATCCAAAACAGATAATATAATAGCATGGAACAATCAAAAATTATAGATACGTTGGAGACGTATCAGGGCCCTCTCGATAATGCACATCACTATAAGCCTTGCAAGCAATGTGACTAATGAGTTAGTTGCGGGATGATGCATTACGAAACAAGTAAAGAGACTTGCCGGTAACGAGATTGAACTAGGTTTGGTGATACCGACGATCGAATCTCGGGCAAGTAACATACCGATGACAAAGGGAACAACGTATGTTGTTATGCGGTTTGACCGATAAAGATCTTCGAAGAATATGTAGGAGCCAATATGAGCATCCAGGTTCCGCTATTGGTTATTGACCGGAGATGTATCTCGTTCATGTCTACATAGTTCTCGAACCCGTAGGGTCCGCACGCTTAACGTTCGATGACGATTCGTATTATGAGTTATGTGATTTGATGTACTGAAGGTTTTTCGGAGTCCCGGATGAGATCACGGACATGACGAGGAGTCTCGAAATGGTCGAGACATAAATATTGATATATTGGACCATGTTATTCGGACACCGGAAGTGTTCTGGATAGTTTCGGATAAAACCGGAGTGCTGGAGGGGTTACTGGAACCCCCCGGGGAAGTAATGGGCCTTAGTGGGCCTTAGGGGAGAGAGAGGGCAGCAGCCAGGAGGTGCCCCCCAAGGGGAGTCCGAATAGGACTAGGGGAGGGGGGCGCGGCCCCTCTTTCCCTCTCCCTCTCTCTCTCCTTCCTTCTTCCCCCCTTCCACCAAGTGGAATCCTACTAGGACTTGGAGTCCTAGTAGGACTCCTCTCCTTGGGGTGCGCCTCTAGGGGCCGGCTGGCCTCCTCCCTCCCTCCTTTATATACGGGGGAGGGGGGCACTGTTGGTGTCAAAACCGGCAGATCTCGGGTAATGGGTCCCGAACTGTGCGTCTAAGGATCGGACCCACTTGATGGAGGTAATACCCTACTTCCTGTTTGATTGACTTTGATGAGTATAGGGGTTACAAGAGTTGATCTACCACGAGATCGTAATGGCTAAACCCTAGATGTCTAGCTTGTATGATTATGATTGCCTCTACGGACTAAACCCTCCGGTTTATATAGACACCAGAGGAGACTAGGGTTGTACAAAGTTAGTTTACAGAAAAAGGAATCTTCATGTTCAAACACCAAGCTTGCCATCCACGCAAAGGAGAGTCCCAACCGGACACGGGGGAGGGCCTTCTATCTTATATCTTCACGGCCCATCTGTCCGGCCCACGTCAAATAACCCGGACATCCGAGGACCCCATAATCCAGGACTCCCTCAGTAGCCCCTGAACCAGTCTTCAATGACGATGTGTCTGGCGCACAGATTGTCTTTGGCATTACAAGGCGGGTTCCTCCTCTGAACACTTCAAAGTAGTTGATCACCAGTACTATATTTGGCTCTGTACAATAGTCACATCTTTGAATCACAAGGGCAAAATAAAAATAAGTTCTGTCCTCTGACGATTTTACCGGCAAGACGTTACGTCGGCCACTTTATTATTTCGAACCGTTTTTCGGCCTCCCGTTTCGCATTTCGAGACGCAGCCTCCGGCGACATGTCTTGTCAAAGAAGAGATCATGCCCCCTTATTACGGGATTCTCATCAATATGGGTTTGGAAAACCCAACCATACCGTTTCACACGACCCCTTGGGAATAGGCGAGCTTCAAGGCTCGTGGGGGACGCATGATATTCACTACCTTTATAAGGAGATAAGATTCCCCCTTTTTACCCCACGCCTCCCTCTTCCTCAGCCCATCCGTCCTCAAGCTCCAGCGCCCAAGCTTCAATCCTCTCCGTCCCCAGAAAGTACTCCAGCCATGTCCAGATCCAGAGCGCAGGGCAAGTGGATGGCTTCCTCCGTCACGGAGAGAAATATCAAGGAACTCCGGGTAGCGGGGTACCTGGCCAAGGAGATCGCCCACCGGCTCTCGGCCAAAAATCAAATCATCCTCACACCAAAACCCAATGAGAGGGTAGTGTTTATCCCTCATTTCCTCCGCGGACTGGGGTTTCCCCTTCATCCTTTCGTCCACGGCCTCATGTTTTACTACGGGCTAGATTTCCATGATCTAGCCCCAAATTCCTTCCTCAATATTTCGGCGTTTATCATCGTATGCGAGGCATTCCTCCACATTTCCCCCACTTTGGCCTATGGCTCAAGGTCTTCAACGTGAAGCCGAAAGTGGTGGACGGCCAACACCGGATTGCGGTGGCGCTATGGTAAGCAAACTTCCCAACGTCACTTGGCCCAAGGGCACCTTCTTGGAGACCGTGAAGGGATGGCAGCAGGAGTGGTTCTACGTCACAGAGCCCCATGACTCCACATGGGCCGCTCCTACGGAGTTCAAGTCCGGATCCCCAACGCGGCTGGCATCCTGGCTCAACAAGGGCCTGGTGAGAGAGTCCTGGATTAAGGGGTCCTCGGGCGTCCGGGCTATGTGACGTGGGCCGGACTGATGGGCCATGAAGATACAAGACAGAAGACTTCCTCCCTTGTCCAGAGTGGACTCTCCTTTGCGTGGAAGGCATGCTTGGCATTCGGGTATGAAGATTCCTTGCTCTGTAAACCGTTTCTGTATAACCCTAGGCCCCTCCGGTGTCTATATAAACCGGAGGGTTTAGTCCGTAGAGGCAATCACAATCATACAGGCTAGACATCTAGGGTTTAGCCATTACGATCTCATGGTAGATCAACTCTTGTAATCCTCATATTCATCAAGATCAATCAAGAAGGAAGTAGGATATTACCTCCATCAAGAGGGCCCGAACCTGGGTAAACCTCGTGGCCCCCGTCTCCTGTTACCATCAACCTTAGACGCACAGTTCGGGACCCCCTACCCGAGATCCGCCGGTTTTGACACTGACACTGGTGCTTTCATTGAGAGTTCTGCTGTGTCATCATCAGAAGGTTCGATGGCTCCATCAGTCATCTACAACAATGCCGCTCTGGGGGAGGTTTTTCTCCCCGGCGAGATCTTCGTATTCGGCGGCTTCGCACTACGGGCCAACTCGCTTGGCCATCTAGAGCAGATCGACAGCTACGCCCCAGGTCACCAGATTAGTTTTGGAAATCTGGACTATGTCGCTGATATCCGAGGAGACTTGATCTTCCAAGGGTTCACGACTCCAGCCTCAGCTCTGGTCTTAGATCCGGAGCGCATCCCCAGGTCCGAAGACAGGATTCTTGATCCCGCCGGACTGTCTGTGGCCACTAAGCCCAGTACGGGAGAGCCGGAGGAAGTAGTGTCGCTGGCAACCATCATGAAGCCGGACCCTTCTCCGGACACTGGTTCTGAGCCCTCGGAGTCAGCATCGTGTGAGCTCGGCCAAGGAGTCTCCTTCCCGCCGTACTCCACGGACCCTCTCCTCCCTGGCCAAACCTAGCCTTTAAGCTAGGCTCTGGACTTGATGCGATCCCTCGTCATTACAGAGGAGCAACGTCCGAACTACGCCCAGCCCGGACTAGGGGCTGAGAGCGGGGAATTTTATGTCCCACCCACCACCCACTTCATAGCCACTGTCGAGGACTTAACCGACATGCTCTATTACGGCTCCGAAGACATCGACGGTATGGACGACGATGCTAGAGAAAAGCAGGCCCAAAACCCGCCGTTTATTGGACGTTGGACGGACACCTCTTCGTATGACGTGTACATGGTGGATACATCCAAAGAAGGTAACAACGATAACGAGAAAAATCTAGTAGAGGATAAACCTCCTGAGATACAACCAAAGCGCCGACGGCGCCGCTCTAAATCACACCGTGGAAGAGACAGCAATACCGGCACGAGAGACAACAATACTCCGGACGACACCAAAGACCAAGAAAACCCCGTCGAGCCAACCTCCGAACAGGACGATCGGGAAGATGGGCAAGTTAGCCCTGATGAACAGGCCGTAAACGAAGACTCGGAGGACAGTAATTATCTTCCACTCTCCAAGGATGAGGTGAGTCTCGGCAATGAAGACTTTATCGTGCCTGAGGAATCCCTCGAGCAGGAGCGCTCTAAGCGCCGGCTAATAGCCACTTCAAGGAGCGTGAAAAAGAAGCAGCAACAGCTTCAAGCTGATCAAGATCTACTCAACGACTGGTGGACTAATGTCCTAGCAGCCGAGGAATACGGCCTTGAGCGCCCAACCAAAGTTACCCGAAGCGTAAACTGCTACCTCAATTCGACGACGAGGCACTTGATCCTGTACCATCAGCACGTAACGCGGCTGAACGACCACCACGTGGCCAGGACAAAACGACAACTCAAGCCGAACACCAGCCCATACTACCTCGCCATAAAGGTAGAGACACAACAGCCCGGGGGTATACATATGACCTGCGGCAGGACCTGCAAAATAGAACAGGCCAGACCAGATCGATCTACGGATCGCGGGGGCGTGCCCTGGCGTGCGACGACAGCTATCTAGCCGGACGCGACAAGCACAACCACGTCCGGGCCGAAAACCGCAGACGGACTCCATCCGAGCTACGTCACGACTTGGCCCGATATAGAGGCGCCACACACCCCCTCTGCTTCACTGATGAAGTAATGGAGCAAGAATTCCCAGAAGGGTTTAAACCCACGAATACCGAATCATATGATGGAACAACAGATCTCGCGGTATGGATTGAGGACTTTCTTCTCCATATTCATATGGCCCCCGGTGATGATCTTCATGCCATCAAATACCTCCCGCTAAAGCTCAAGGGACCAGCTCGGCACTGGTTAAACAACCTACCTGAAAACTCCATTGGCAGCTGGGAGGACTTGGAAGACGCCTTACGCGACAACTTCCAAGGTACATACGTCCGACCTCCGGATGCCGATGACTTAAGTCACATAGTGCAACAGCCCGGAGAGTCAGCCAGGAAATTGTGGACTAGGTTCCTAACTAAAAAGAACTAGATCGTCGACTGTCCGGATGCCGAAGCCCTAGTGTCCTTTAAGCATAGCATCCGCGATGAATGGGTCGCCCGACACCTCGGCCAAGAAAAGCCGAAGTCCATGGCAGCCCTCATGGCACTTATGACCCGCTTTTGTGCGAGCGAAGATAGCTGGCTAGCCCGCATCAATAATAATGCAAGCGAACCCGGCACCTCTGAAGCCAGAAATAGCAATGGCAAACCCTGACGCAACAGGCACAAGCGTCGAAGCAACGGTGACAATACCGATGACACGGCGGTCAACGTCGGATTCAGTGGCTCCAAGTCTGGCCAGCGGAAGAAGCCATTTAAAAGAAACAATTCGGGCTCATCCAGCTTGGACCGCATACTCGATTGTCCATGCCAGATCCACGGCACCCCCGATAAACTAGCCAATTTTACCAACAGAAGCTGTTGGGTCTTTAAACAGGCCGGCAAGTTAAATGCCGAGAACAAGGAGAAGGGGTCGCAAAGTGAGGACGACGACGAGGAGCCCCGTCCGCTGGAACACAGGGGGCAGAAGAAGTCCCCCCTAGGTTAAAACGGTGAGCATGATATACGTTACCCATATCCCCAAGAGGGAGCGCAAACGCGCACTCAGGGACGTCTACGTGATAGAGCCAGTCGCCCTAAAATTCAACCCATGGTCGTCCTGCCCGATCACCTTCGATCGCAGGGACCATCCGACCAGTATTCATCATGGCGGTTCAGCCGCACTGGTCCTCGACCCAATCATTGATGGATTCCACCTCACGCGAGTCCTCATGTACGGTGGTAGCAGCCTTAACCTGCTCTATCAGGATACCGTCCACAAGATGGGCATCGATCCATCAAGGATCAAGCCCACAAAAACTACCTTTAAAGGAATAATACCAGGTGTAGAGGCCCGCTGCACGGGCTCAATCACATTGGAAGTCGTCTTCGGATCCCCGGACAACTTCCGAAGCGAAGACTTGATCTTTGATATCGTCCCCTTCCGCAGTGGCTATCACACACTGCTCGGACGAACTGCATTCGCTCGATTCAATGCGGTGCCACACTATGCTTATCTCAAATTTAAGATGCCCGGACCATGCGGTGTCATAACAGTTAATGGAAACACCGAACGCTCCCTCCGTACCGAGGAGCACACCGCGGCCTTGGCAGCAGAAGTACAGAGCAGCCTTATCAAGCAGAATTTTAATTCAGCGGCCAAGCTCCCGGACGCTGTCAAACGAGTCCGGACTATTCCGCAGCTTGACACTCCGGCTCGTCAGGAGTTCGACTAGCAATTCGGCCTCCGTCTCAGTCCCGACCAAATGGCGGCGTATGTACCGCGCGTACATAACTACGCACTCAAAATACCATGGGCAAAAGGTGGAGGCATAACTCGATTGTGGTCCATAATACGGCTCGACCTTCCTCGGGTACACATACTTTCACTTTTCTTTTTATCCTTTTTAGGTTTCTTTTCCACAGGCCCCACACGACGGCCTGATCATCGATCCTTTCGAAGGGATATACCAAGGCGGCAAGCAGCATAGACGCGTGGGGGAATCTCTAGGTGGTCTTTTACGATCACTCTACCTATTTTCAGGACCCGCATGCAGCTCCCCCTTGGTCTCGGCATGTTAAATAGCCCTGTTGCTTATCACACTATTTGTACGAATACACTTTGACGTATTAATCAAATTATAATGGAAACAGTTTGCGGCCCAACTTATGTGGCACTGGCTTACTACTTCATTTTATTTCGCTATTCTTATCGATTGCACCCGTACACTTTGGTACACTTTAATTCGCCAGGGGCTTCACTGCGCTCCATACTATGGCAACAAAGTCCGAACACTTTTTACAGTAAAGTTCGGCACCCCAAATTTAGCATTATATGCATCGGCTACGAATCATGTCTTTGGTCAATAGTTGGGTTGCCCGGCTCCTGTGCTTACTACCTTACGTTCCGTCCTATCGGCTATGGTAGTAAAGGGAGAACTACTGCGATTGTGTTTCTGGTTTATCCGGGTAAACACCTCAGTAGAGAAATCCGAAAACTGACTGTCATGATGCGGCGAGAGCTGGTCAGCTATTCGGAGGTTAAAATCTCTTGCGATTTTTCCCGCATTATGCAACGAATCGGCCTCCACCCGATCAGGTGTCTACAATACCCTAGTCCGAATTAATAAATACTAACTAGGGGCTGCGCCTACATTTCTATTGTCAAACTCCTATGGCTAAGTGAGGGTGATAAAGCCACATAGTCCGATTGCCTGGTTCGTTGTGCTAAACACCTCCTTCAAGGACCAAACTCTTGGATCAAGAGTGTTTAGGTTTCAACCCGAACACCCCCGTACGACCTACGTGGGGGCCGGAGCCGAGGACTGGCCAACTCTTAGATTTAGTAAAACGGCCGCACAGGAGGCAAAATTTTAAACAAACAACAAGCATTATATTACATATCAGCTTTGTTTCATAATACAGGACGTGATAACATGAATGTCTTCATTCAAAGACAATGTCTTTTGCACACTGACCCTCTACAATGCGGGATCCCTTCAGGACATCATCAAAATACCGCTTGGGCGTGCGGTGCTCCTTGCCCGCGGGCGGTCCCTCGGTCGCGAGCTTGACGACGTCCATCTTCGCCCATTGCACCTTGACACGGGCGAAGGCCATCCGCGCACCTTCGATGCAGACCGACCACTTGATGGCATCAAGCCAAGGGCAGGCATCGACCAGCCGCTTCACGAGCCCGAAGTAGCTGCTGGGTATGGCTTTGGCAGGCCATAGACGGATTATCAAATCCTTCATGACTGATTCGGCCACCCTATGCTGTTTGGTTAGCTGTTTCAGCTGATCGCTAAAGGGCATCGGATGCTCTAGCGCAAGGTATTGCGACCAGAACAGCTTCTCCGTTGAGCTCCCCTCTTCGGCTCGAAATAACTCCGCAGCATCAGCAACACTGCACGGCAGATCCCTAAACGCTCCTGGAGAACTCCAAATCCGGGTCAGTAAGAGGTACCTTTTCTTCAAAAATTTGCTCTGCATAATAAAGGCCTTACCCGCCGCAATTTTCCTGGCCTCCTGGATCTCCTGGAGGGCACACTGGGCTTCAACCCGGGCCTCTTGTGCGCTTCGGCGAGCCTTAACAAGTTCGGACTCTTGGTCCACAATCTTGCGCTCCAAGGACTCGCATCTCTTTACGGCGTCCTGGAGCTCCTGCTGGACCTCCCCGACCCTTGCCTCGTGTTTTTCACGGGCGGCTTGTTCCTTTGCCGCTCTCTTCTGGGCCTCGACCAGCGCGTTCTTGAGGGTCTCCACCTCGGTCGCCGCTCCTACGAAATATCATGATAACATGATCAACACGAACAATTCATATCTTTCTAGATCTGAATAGGCCATTGCATACCCTGCTTGTCCTCTAGCTGTTTTTTCACATGGCCGAGCTCTTCCTCGGCCCGCTCCAGACCCTGCTTCAGTTTGGAGACTTCGGCAGAATGTGAGGGCGCAGCTAGCATCGACGCCTGCTTATTCACATAGACATGTATGGTTAGTCTCCTGCGAAAATTATTTGATCCTTTGTCTGGCTTTTCCTTTCGAGCACCGGACAGAGTCTCAGGGGCTACTGTCTATACTATGACATTCTTTTTGCATAATTACGCCGCATACCTCAAAGCCTGTTAGAAGGCTGGTGCAGGCTTCGGTCAGTCCGCTCTTAGCGGACCGAACCCTCTCAACCACCGTACCCATGAGGATACGGTGTTTCTCAACAATGGAAGCACCTTGAAGCGCTTCCAGTAGAGTATCCGGTGCCTCTGGATGGACAGAGGTCACCGACGGAATAGGTGCAGCTCCTTCTTTCGAAGGATGCTACTCACCTGATCCCGGAGCCGTAGGGGCTTCCAAAATAGTATTCGGCTGGGGGCCGAATTGGGTATGGCCCCCATCGCCAGTTTCCATGGGGATCTGCTCCCCCATGTGTCCGGTAGCTGAGGCATCACCCTCTGGCGCCACCTGGACAACCTCCTGTACCTCTCCCTGGCCTGGGAGGGTCCTTCGGGACAACACCTCGGCATCATCCGTAGCCTTGGGGGAGGAGGCAGGAGGAAGCGACCCGCTGTCCATCACATTTGGATCCAGCGAATTCCCCGAAGATGAGGATCGCTGGAGGTGGGAACGAGCCAGACTGCAGTGCATGATTCGACATGTTAAAACCATGAAGTAAAGGAGCTGGATATATGTGTGTGTCAGTGCCTTTGAGTACTTATGATTCGGCCAGGGGCTTCTCCCTGGGGCGCCACTAGGAACTGCTATCAGTGTCCAACACGGAGTTGTCCGCGAGGGAGACCTTCCCCTTCTTGGACGCCTCTGCCTCCAGATCCGTGGAGGCCACCCTTTTCTTCCTTCCCCCCTTGGGGGGAGAATTGCTTTCCTCCTCCTCGCCGCTCTCGACGGGGGAGGAGTGGGTTTTGGTGTCTTCGGACGTCGCGCCCGAAGTGCCTTTACGATGGAGGCCGCTTCTTGCCTCCTGGCCCTTCTTCTCCGGCGCCTAATATGGCACCGGAACCAGCATCTTCGTCAGAAGAGGGATAGCTGGGTTTTCGGGCAGTGGAGCGGGACACTGAATCCGCTCCACCTTCTTAATCCAGCCCTGAAAGGACAAATAGAGAAGCTTAAACATCTTCCTTGAATGTACAGGTGAAGGATACACCTTGAAATACGCAAAACTTACCGAACTGGCGGGATGGGTCAGGTTGTACCCATGGTCCTCAGTCATCTTCGCCCATGTCTCGTTGGCCTTAAAAAGCACCTTCCAGATGCCTTTGTGTGTAGCGCCGAAGAATTATTGCAAGGTCTGGTGCTTGGCCGGTTCGAACTCCCACAAATTGCAAGTCCGGCTTTGGCAAGGAAGGATCCGGCGAAAAAGCATCACCTGGATCACGTTGACAAGCTTGATCTTCTTGTCCACCATGCTCTTGATGCACGTCTGCAGCACTGACACCTTGTCCGACGACGCCCAGTCCAGGCCCTTTTCTAGCCAGGAGGTAAGCCGCATTAGGGCCCCGGACTTGAATTCGGGAGCCGTAGTCTAGGTGGTGTCGCGGGGCTCTATGACGTAGAACCACTGCTGCTGCCACCCTTTGACGGTCTCCACAAAGGTGCCTTTGGGCCCGTGACGTTGGACATTTTGCTGACCATAGCGCCTCCGCACTCTACATGTTGGCGATCCACCAGCTTCGGCTTCACATTGAAGGTCTTCAGCCACAATTCGAAGTGGGGTGGGATGCGGAGGAAGGCCTCGCACACGACAATAAATGCCGAGATGTTGAGGAAGGAGTTTGGGGCCAAATCATGGAAATCTAGCCCGTAGTAGAACATGAGTCCGCGGACGAATGGGTGGAAAGGAAATCCCAACCCGCGGACGAAGTGGGGGATGAATACCATCCTCTCACGGGGCTTTAGGGTGGGGACGATCTGCCCCTTGGCCAGAAGCCGGTGGGCGATTTCCTGGGCCAAGTACCCCGCTTACCGGAGCTTCGTGATGTCCTTCTCCGTGACGGAGTGTGACACCCCCAAAATTTTGGCCTTGTTTTTATTTATTAAAATGTTGCCAGGAAATAAAACTTTTCCAATTGTCAAGTTTTACCTTTTGTGATTTTGGATTTATACCTCTTGTGGGAAAAACCTTCAAAGGTATTGTTGGACTTGATTTCTCTCTATAATAAAACAATTATTTATCAGTGGATTCAAATGTTGCAAGATTTACTTTCTCAAAACTTTGTTCTTATAAAATGATTTCTTTTGCATTTCGAGCCTATTTGCACTACAAACATTTGGCAAATGCATTCAAATTTTCCACCAAAATTTGGGGATGTCATGTGATGGTTCCACATCACTTTTATGCAAAAATACCTTCTGGCCATTGGAGATTTTGAGCTCTTCACCAACTTTTCCAATCTGGTCTAGTAGGCACTTTTGCACTGCAACCCATTTAAATATTCTTCTAAAAATTCTTCCAAGTGTTTGGAGATGTCAATGGATGTATACAATTCATCTTCAAGCAAAAACCCAGTGATGTTCTTTGAAAAATTTGAGTGGATCAACCTCTTTTACATTCTGACCCAATTTGGTGATTTGTACTGCAACCTTATTTTTCTTTGCTCTAGTAACCCCGAGCTTTTTCCTACTAGTAGCCCTCCATACCAAACTCTTAAGTCCAGGAGATTGGGCTCATTGGAGGTTTTGAAATGCATGTTCTAAACCCTTTTTCTTTCTGTCCAAAACTGGAGTTTTGCAAAACTTACACTAACAAGTTTCTGGTTTTGCCCAAGTGATCTTACCACCATCTTCTGCATCGAAAGAGACACTGATCTGGAGATTTTGGCCACTCCAAGAGTTGCCTAAGTGCATCTGGCATTTTGTCGAACACCTGGTGTGCACAGTCCTTTTTGGCAAGCTCTCTGGTTTGCATTATGGGCTTGAACCCCTGACCGATCCACCTTGTCCACTGAGTACCTTGTTACCCCTACCTCCATCCTGTGCAGCGCCAGCTCCACCCTCGAGCTCTAGAGCGCGCTGGCATTTCGTCGAACAGGTGCCGTGCGTGCTCTGGGCGCGCCCAGAGCGCACGTTTTGCACGCGCGCGCACTACACCGACACACCGCACTGCCGCCCTCGTCGCGTCCCATCTCTGACCCCTGCCTGCCTGCCGAACCCCGCCACGCACTCACCCTCTCTCCAGTACACTCCAAGCTCCCCCTGGCACCCTGCAGCGCCGCCTTGGCAGCACGCCGGCGTCGGCAGCAGATTCCGCCGCGGACAGCGCCGCCCAAACCGCCAGCGCACGCCAGCTGCCCCAGAGCTCAGGCCGTGCTTATCCTCCCGCTCGTCGGCACGCTTTCGTCGCCTCCACGATGCCCTGCAACTACAGGAAAGTGGTCGCCGGCGATCTTATCTTCTGCCGCCACGGAGCCAGCCCCGTCACGCTATAAAAAGGAACCCCGAGCCCCTCCGAGCACTCAGGCGACACCAGGCACTCCCCGTAGAGCTTCCCACGCAGTAGATCGACCCGTAGTGGCCATCTTCCTCAACTCCGGCCAGCTCGGCCGCCGCCAAGACCCGGTGCGATTCGTCGCAACCAGCCGCTCTTTCGCCCAACCATCGCCACCAAGAACTTCCCCGTAGTCGTGCGGAGCTACCTAGCACCTCAGCTTCGGCCAAGGATCACCGGAACCCAAATGTCACTTCACCACCGTAGCTTTCCTCCACCGCGGAGCTCGCCGCCGGCGATTCCTGCCACCTCCGTCGACCCAACCACCACCTAGAGGACCACCTCGGTCTAGCCGTTCCATCCCCGCCCTTGGATGCCCGTGAGGTGCTGCCGCTCGTCGACGGCGATCGCCGGAGCCCCGCTCCCGTCGGGCAGAAGAGAGGAGAAGGAGGGAAGAAACGGTCAAACCTGACCAGTGGGCCCTCTGGACCCACTGTCAGTGACCCGCGCAGCCGCCCTCTCTCTGTTTAAGTGAAGGCGCAAACTCCCGAGTGCGTCTCCTCTACTGCGAAAGCGCATTTTTCTTCTGAATCGTTTTCTTTTTCTGGTTTTATTTAAAAACAGAGTTTGACCAAACTTTGACTGGCTATAACTTTTAAAATAAAACTCCAAATGAGTTGATTCTTTTTCCTACCTCTCTCAAATTTCATCTAGTTTATTTTAAGATTTATTTCAAAAATATTTGAGACAGGTTTTGGTACTGTGTTTGAAATATTTGTTATTTGTGTATTTTGCAAAATAGGATTTTTGGAGGGAAAGGAAAGCTTCCAATAAGTGCATCCTTTGCATACTCTTGAAGGCAAGCATTTCTGAACTCTGGCATAATATTTTTGTTGTGGTGTTTTGATACGATCACAACACCTTTGGACTTGGAGTATGTGATAGCTTTATGTATCGATATGGTCTCGTGCATGAGTGCACTTTGGAGTTGTTTTGTGGTCAGCAGTGGACACACTAATGATTTGGGTCATCCTCGTGAGCTTCTCTTGCACACCGGTAGGAAGCTGGGAAAGTCGTGGTCTTGGGTAGACACGAGCTTGTCCCTAGTCCCTCGTCGAGACGAGTATGCCCGGTACGGCTTGGTGAGGCTCGAGGAGTGGTGATTCATTTCACTAGTGGTAATGTTGTTGGTGGATACTTGGACCACCTGAGTCGGTTGTAGACCGAGTCTTGATCAATAGCTTCCTTTTTGTTGGTACCACCACTTGTCCCTGCAGGGGACAGGGTATGGTTCAGTAGGTTGTCAACCCCTTTCCAAAGCACACACCGTACAGAGAGGCCGTGATGAGGGTCCCATGGCCATGGATTAAAGCCAGTCATCCGGTCCGGGGGCATGGGTGTTTCGGTTGTAGCCGAAGGGGATAGCTTCCCCAGTTTGCGCGCGGTATAAATTTTGTGATCCCATGCTACGTCGAGGTTGTAGCCTCCCCACTTAGAGTTTTTCTTGGCAGGTGTCGTGGGTGATTCCAGACACTGGTGAGTTAAGATGGTGTGTGCAGGTCAGGCATGTTTTCAATTAAAAGACCGTAGACGGAATTAGTCCCGAGGGACTAAGTAAACCCGTTACTCATGGAAAATGGTACTCCCTCTGCAGAGGATACATCCTGTTGGATAGTCATGTTCTTGAGTAGAGACCACAGTATGAGTTGAGTCTAGTGACGGTATTCGGATGGAGATACGGTTTGACTAGACCATATTATCGGTTTTCGGATGGAGACACGGCTAACTGGATCGTAGTAACGGTATTCGGATGGAGATACGGCTCGACTAAATTATCGGTTTTCGGATGGAGAAACGACTGTACTAAATATTGTTTATGAGTATGGCACGTATGGATTGTGATCTTTATTATTTTGGACTAACCATTTATATTACGTATATTATTGGGTATCCCTGGGATGGTTCTACCTCCTGGATATTCACTGTGATTACTCTCTTATAAGCCCTTTATGAGACGTCGCGCAGACGTCCGACTGTGGCGTGTTCTTATTTCTTACTTTATATATAAGCCCTTTTTGTGGTGTCGCCTCGACGCCCGACTGTGGCATTATTATTCCGCATTTTCCGCTCGAGGAGTCTTTCAGACACTCGTTTGGCACAAGCATTATTATTCCGCATTTTCCGCTCGAGGAGTCTTTCAGACACTCGTTTGGCACCCGTATTACTATTCTGCCTTTTTCGCTCGAGGGGTCATTCAGACACTCGTTTGGTACCCAACACTTTATATTCGTTTATTTCAACCATATGTGTGCATCTTGGCCTTTCGTATATTTCGTGTCAAACGTGTGATCACCTAATAATCTGGAGCATGTTTGATATATATTATACCCATGTTCTTAATGTTTGCGAGTACATTCAAACGTACTCACTGGCTTGTCCCTGGCTATTGTCTTGGCCAGATTCCTCGCTTGGAGATGAGCACCGTGGTGACAACCTCGGAACCTACGTGTTGACATTTGCAGCCTCGCGAAGATAGGAGTTATCCTGGTCAGCTGTTCTTGTGGGAAATGGAGTCCCATAGACGCAGATGAACCACAGACTGCTTCCGCCATCAACCACTAGCAAACCAAATGTTGTACTCCTAGGCTTAAATGGTCTTGTACTACATATTTTTGTACTTGCTTGGATTTTCTTGTATCAAGTTGGTGCCTCATCAGCTAACAGTAATCCTGGGGCTGGTGAGCACACAGGCCGTTTTTCTGGGAATTTATATCCCAAAATCCGGTCGTGACACGGAGGAGGCCATCCACTTGCCTTGCGCTCCAGATCCGGACATGGTCGGAGTGCTTTTTTGACGCGGAAAGGATGGAAGCTTGGGCGCTGGAGCTCGAGAATGGGTGGGCAGAGAGAAAGAAGGCGTGGGTGAAAGGGTGAATCCTTATCTCTTTATAAAGGTAGAAAATATCAAACGCCTCCCCATTCGCCTTAAAACTCGCTGATACGTCTCGAACGTATCTATAATTTTTGATTGTTCCATGCTATATTATATTCTGTTTTGGATGTTTAATGGGCTTTATTATACACTTTTATATTATTTTTGGGACTAACCTATTAACTGGAGGCCCAGCCCGAATTGCTGTTTTTTTTGCCTATTTCAGTGTTTCGAAGGAAAAGGATATCAAACGGAGTCCAAACAGAATGAAACCTTCGGGAACATGATTTTTGGAACAAACGTGATCCAGAGGACTTGGAGTGGACGTCAAGCAATCAACGAGGAGGCCACGAGGAAGGGGGACATGCCTACCCCCCTGGGCGCGCCCTCCACCCTCGTGGGCCCCTTGTAGCTCTCCTGACCGACCTCCTTCACCTATATATACTCATATACCCTGGAAACATCATATATGGAGCAAAAACCCTATTTCCACCGCCACAACCTTCTGTACCCGTGAGATCCCATCTTGGGGCCTTTTCCAGTGCTTTGCCGGAGGGGGCATCGATCACGGAGGGCTTATACATCAACACCATAGCCTCTCCGATGATGTGTGAGTAGTTTACCTCAGACCTTCGGGTCCATAGTTATTAGCTAGATGGCTTATTCTCTCTCTTTGGATCTCAATACAAAGTTCTCCTCGTTTCTCTTAGAGATCTATTTGATGTAACTCTTCTTTTGCGGTGTGTTTGTTGAGATCCGATGAATTGTGGGTTTATGATCAAGATTATCTATGAACAATATTTGAATCTCCTCTGAATTCTTTTATGTATGATTGGTTATCTTTGCAAGTCTCTTCGAATTATTAGTTTGGTTTGGCCTACTAGATTGATCTTTCTTGCAATGGGAGAAGTGCTTAGCTTTGGGTTCAATCTTGCGGTGCTCGATCCCAGTGACAGTAGGGGAAACGACACATATTGTATTGTTGCCATCGAGGATAAAAGGATGGGGTTTATATCATATTGCATGAGTTTATCCCTCTACATCATGTCATCTTGCTTAAAGCGTTACTCCGTTCTTATGAACTTAATACTCTAGATGCATGCTGGATAGCGGTCGATGTGTGGAGTAATAGTAGTAGATGCAGGCAGGAGTCGGTCTACTTGTCACGGACGTGATGCCTATATACATGATCATACCTAGATATTCTCATAACTATGCTCAATTCTATCAATTGCTCGACAGTAATTTGTTCACCCACCGTAATACTTATGCTCTTGAGAGAAGCCACTAGTGAAACCTATGGCCCCCGGGTCTATTTTCCATCATATTAATCTCCCGTCAACAAGCTATTTCTATTACCGTTTATTTTGCTTTCTTTACTTTTAGTCTTTATCATAAAAATACCAAAAATATTATCTTATCATCTCTATCAGATCTCACTCTCGTAAATGACCGTGAAGGATTGACAACCCCTTTATCGCGTTGGTTGCGAGGTTCTTATTTGTTTGTGTAGGTGTGTGGGACTTGAGCGTGGTCTCCTACTGGATTGATACCTTGGTTCTCAAAAACTAAGGGAAATACTTATGCTACTTTACTGCATCACCCTTTCCTCTTCAAGGGAAAACCAATGTAGTGCTCAAGAGGTAGCAAGAAGGATTTCTGGCGCCGTTGCCGGGGAGTCTACGCACAAGTCAAGACATACCAAGTACCCATCACAAACTCTTATCCCTCGCATTACATTATTTGCCATTTGCCTCTCGTTTTCCTCTCCCCCACTTCACCCTTGCCGTTTTATTCGACCTCTCTCTTTCCGTCCGCCTCTTTTTCGCTTGGTTCTTTTTTGCTCTTGTGTTGGATTGCTTGTTTGTCACAATGGCTCTACCTAGATTTGGTGATCTTCACCTTAAAAGGTTAGAAGAGATTGAAAGCAACGTCAGAAGTTTCATGACTTTACAATTTGAGCATAACAATTTCTTTAGAAACAAGCTTAAGGAACAAAAAAGCTTTATGGGTTACATGAATAAAGAGCTCGACGATATGTCTAAGGAATTTTATGGTTTGAAATCTCAGATGGCTCATCTCAAAAAATTAATTGCTGAAATTTCGGATAAGCAGGCCACCTTAGTTAATAAGATGGCCGCTAAACCGGAAATTTTTTATGAGAATAAAGATGAAGATCTAAAAGTTATTGATGTGTCTCCTATTAAATCTTTGTTTTGCAATATGAATCCTGATAATGATGGGACTGGAGATGAGTCAACTTTAGTTAAAAGGCGTTCCAAAAATTCGGAGTTTTTAGATCTTGATGCAAAAATTGGTAAAAGTGGGATCGAAGAGGTTAAAACTTTAGATATCAATGAACCCACTATTTTGGATTTCAAGGAATTTAATTATGATAATTGCTCTTTGATAGATTGTATTTCCTTGTTGCAATCCGCGCTAAATTCTCCTCATGCTTATAGTCAAAATAAAGCCTTTACTAAACATATCGTTGATGCTTTGATGCAATCTTATGAAGAAAAACTTGAGTTGGAAGTCTCTATTCCTAGAAAACTTTATGATGAGTGGGAACCTACTATAAAATTAAAATTAAAGATCATGAATGCTATGCTTTGTGTGATTTGGGTGCTAGTGTTTCCACGATTCCGAAAACTTTGTGTGATTTGCTAGGTTTCCGTGATTTTGATGATTGTTCTTTAAACTTGCATCTTGCGGATTCCACTATCAAGAAACCTATGGGAAGAATTAATGATGTTCTTATTGTTGCAAATAGGAGTTATGTGCCCGTAGATTTTGTTGTTCTTGATATAGATTGCAATCCTTCATGTCCTATTATTCTTGATAGACCTTTCCTTAGAACGATTGGTGCAATTATTGATATGAAGGAAGGGAATATTAGATTCCAATTTTCGTTGAAAGGCATGGAACACTTCCCTAGAAAGAAGATTAAATTACCTTATGAATCTATTATGAGATCCACTTATGGATTGCCTACCAAAGATGGCAATACTTAGATCTATCCTCGCTTTTATGCCTAGCTAGGGGCGTTAAACGATAGCGCTTGTTGGGAGGCAACCCAATTTTATTTTAGTTTTTTGCTTTTTGCTTCTGTTTAGTAATAAATATTTGATCTAGACTCTGGTTAGATGTGTTTTTATGTTTTAATTAGTGTTTGTGCCAAGTTAAACCTATAGGATCTTCTTGGATGATAGTTATTTGATCCTGCTGAAAATTCCAGAAACTTTCTGTTCATGAAAACAATTGTTAAAAATCACCAGAACGTGATAAAATACTGATTCCAATTGCATCGGATCAATAAACAAATTATTTAGGTCGTCCTATTTTGGTAGATTTTTCTGAGTTCCATAAGTTTGCGTTAGTTACAGATTACTACAGACTGTTCTGTTTTTGACAAATGCTGTTTTTCGTGTGTTGTTTGCTTATTTTGATGAGTCTATGGCTAGTAAAATAGTTTATAAACCATAGAGAAGTTGGAATACAGTAGGTTTAACACCAATACAAATAAATAATGAGTTAATTATAGTACCTTGAAGTGGTGTTTTGTTTTCTTTCGCTAACGGAGCTCACGAGATTTTCTGTTAAGTTTTGTGTTGTGAAGTTTTCAAGTTTTGGGTAAGGATTTGATGGATTATGGAACAAGGAGTGGCAAGAGCCTAAGCTTGGGGATTCCCAAGGCACCCAAGGTAAATCCAAGGACACCAAAAAGGCAAAGCTTGGGGATGCCCCGGAAGGCATCCCCTCTTTCGTCTTCGTCCATCGGTAACTTTACTTGGAGCTATATTTTTATTCATCACATGATATGTGTTTTGCTTGGAGAGTCTTGTATGATTTGAGTCTTTTTTTAGTTTACCACAATCATCCTTGCTGTACACACCTTTTGAGAGAGACACACATGATTCGGAATTTGTTAGAATACTCTATGTCTTCACTTATATCTTTTGAGCTATATAGTTTTTGCTCTAGTGCTTCACTTATATCTTTTAGAGCACGGCGGTGGTTTTATTTTATAGAAATTATTGTTCTCTCATGCTTCACTCATATTATTTTGAGAGTCCTACAAAACAGCATGGTAATTTGCTTAAATTGTGAAATTAGTCCTAATATGATAGGCATCCAAGATTAGTAAAAACTTTCTTATAAGTGCATTGAATACTATGAGAGGTTTGATACTTGATAATTGTTTTGAGATATGAAGATGGTGATATTAGAGTCATGCTAGTTGAGTAGTTGTGAATTTGAGAAATACTTGTGTTAAAGTTTGTGATTCCCGTAGCATGCACGTATGGTGAACCGTTATGTGATGAAGTCGGAGCATGATTTATTTATTGATTGTCTTGCTTATGAGTGGCGGTCGGGGACGAGCGATGGTCTTTTCCTACCAATCTACCCCCCTAGGAGCATGCGCGTAGTACTTTGTTTCGATAACTAATAGATTTTTGCAAATGTGAGTTCTTTATGACTAATGCTGAGTCCATGGATTATACGCACTCTCACCCTTCCACTATTACTAGCCTCTCTAATACCGCGCACCTTTCGCCGGTATCATACATCCACCATATACCTTCCTCAAAACAGCCACCATACCTACCTATTATGGCATTTCCATAGCCATTCTGAGATATATTGCCATAACAACTATACTGGAATGCACTCAAACTTTATTTGGTCTAGCATGGGACATATATATATATATATCTATACATCTATATCTATACACCTATATAGTGTGCGAATAACTCTGAAAGTTGGTCGTTGGATGAAGCCAATCCGACGGTATAGAGATGGCAAATCCGAGCACTACTGGCCGTTGGATATCATCTACATTCCACCAGATCCTGGCACATGTACAACCTAGAAGACTCCATGGTTGAACGTCGGCATAATGCACAAACCTCAAAACATGCTCGAGAAGAACACCCTGCCCCCTATACCCTGCATGCAACCTGAAAAAGGTTTATATAATCGCCATGACAGGTCAAGTCAATCATTCTTTGATTTTTTAGAGGAAAAAATTACCCATAAAAAACATAGTAGGTTTATATAATCGCCATGACAGGTCCAGTCAATCCTTCTTTAATTTTTTAGAGCAAAAAATAACCCGTAAAAACATAGTCTACAAATTAGCAAAACAAGGATCCCAAGGTTTATATAATTGCCATGATAGGTCACTATAGAGATATAATGTATCTCTATAATGACCGTGTCATGGCATTTAAATGAAGCTTGAGATATGCAACTTCCCACCAGGTCACCCATCCTTGGACTACTCCAGCCCAAGCATGCTTAACTTATGCGTTCTATTTGACTAGGCTAGCGGATGGGATGCCGACCCTTGCTGATAAGAATTTCTTCCTTTCCATTAAGGCGTTTCACGCTGGTCACCCTATGGGACCTACTCCCTCCTATCACAAACATTTGTGCTTTTAGAAACTGTGTGGGATATTTTACATGGCTGGTGTGTCGCCGCTAGCCTTCAATGAGCACTGGCACTGGTAGCGGGTAAATGATGGAAGAAGAGGCGGGAAACCGATGAGAGGAGTGGCGAGAAATGGTAGCCTGTTTTGAAAACCTAGTAGAGAAGGAAGCATGAGCTAGCACGACGCATGCACACAGTGCTTACCCATGTACTGCATGTGCTGACGAAAGGGCTCAGGGTTGTCGTTCGATCTGGGAGCATCCAACGGTGCACACGTACGATCCGTGGGGTTGGGGTTCTGGCCAATCAGAACGCACGACTCAGATCGCGCGTGCAGCGGGGGGAAGAATATCATACAGAAACCAACATTCGGTGGAAACAGGTGAAATATACTGGAACTAGGGCTCTGGAGGCACCTCCGTGGTGGCATGCAGATCTTTGTGAAGATCATAAATACACAGGATCAGACGAGGACCAGAAGACGACGACTCTCGGCGGGATTCTAGCCGAGGAAATCCACAAGACCCCCGGCAAGCGCCTTGCCGGGGACGACCGCAGCGCCACGACAAGACCCTTGCCAGGCCCCCCGGCAAGACCCTTGTCGAGGGCATCAGAATGGCCACAGCCAGGCCCACGCCTGCCAAGACTCCACCGCCGTCCCCAAGCAGCTGTTAGCTCAACTAGCTGGGCAGGCACCTGCGTGGCGATGGGCGGCCTCTACACCGACTCAGCAAGCACCTGCGTGGTGGCATGCGACCCTTCGTAAAGGCTCCATCGCCGCACCAGCCCAGCAGCTAGCCAAAGTGGCATAGCAACGCCTCGTCAGCTCAGACGCGCATTGGAACCGGGCGAGGCGATGACAGCTGGGACGTGCTTCCTTGCCGTCCCCGATAAAGTGAGAGGGGCACGTCGGCAGCGCATTAAATGCGTTTGTCTGACGGTACCAGATGATAGGCTTATCGACTGTAGACCTTTCCACCTCCTGTGTGCCACTGTGGCGACCCCTTTTGCCTATAAAAGGAGGCCCGAGGCGACCAGGAGAAGGATTTGGCTCTTTGGTACTACGCAGCCACCGTAGCTAGTTCGAGAGCTCAAGAACACTCTGAAATACACACCAAAGCAGGACTAGGGTATTACGCATCCTCGCGGCCCGAACCTGGGTAAACGATCCGTGTGCTTCCTGTCAGACCCGCTCTTTGCACAACCTCGCGCCCGCCGACCGTAGAAGGGATCCCAGTGATCCCATAGGTGTCGATTTCCCCCACAGGCGCCCCAGGACGAAGCCCCTGGCCGGATCGTAAGTACTCAAAGGTATATATATATATCCGGCTTTTCTACCTTATGGTTATAATACGTTTAAATTGCATGCTGCAGTCCGGTTCATGTCCTCCCCCAACAATCTTCCTCTTCTAGGAACTCGCTGGGTCCGAACATGATGGAGAGCGAGTCGCCTCACCAGCCTCCTCCCCCTCTGTAGCGGATAACACCGAGGTGTCATCCCAAAGGACCCTTCCGGAACAGGGAGAGGTGCCGGAGGCTGCTAAGACAATGCCGAAGGGTGACACCTCAGCTGCCGAGAACATGGGGGAACCGACACCCATGGAGACTGGAGACGGGGGCCATGTACAGTTTGGCCCCCAACCAAATGTCGTTTCAGAAACCCACACGGTTCCGTAGACAGATGAGCAACCTTCTTTACCAGAAGGGGGCGCGCATACAACACCGGCGTCCTCTGTCAATGCGGAGGTGCCGGACACTCTGGTGAGAGCGCTTCAGAGCGCCACCATTGTGGAAGAACATCGTACCCTTATGGGTACGGTGATTGAAAAGGTTCAGTCCACGAAAAGCGGACTGAGCGAAGCCTACACTAGCCTTTTAAGAGGCTTTGAGGTATGTGCTTTACAGTGTCTTTTAGCTATATAAAAGAGTGCCTGTGTATAGACAGTAGCCCCTGAGACTCTGTCCAGTGTTTGGAAAGAAAAACCGAACAGAGGATCTAATAACTCACGCAAGAGGCTAACGTACATGTCTGTTTGAACAAACAGGCTGCAAAACAGGAGTCAGGTGCCCACGCCGCCGAAGCGTCTGAGCTAAGGCGGAAGTTAGAAGAAAAGCAAGGTATGTGATACCGAAACATGTCTGAAATGATGTCAGCTCTGATGTGTTATCTGAATGAGTTTCATAATTATGTTTGTAGCTGACACGTCTGAGGTCGAGGCCCTCAAGAGTGCGCTGGCCGAGGCCAAGAAGGAGGCGGAGGAGGAGCGAGCCTCCCGCCTTAAACATGAATTGCTAGTGGAGGAAGTCCAGCACGAGCTCAAGGATGCCATAGGCAAATGCGAGTCCTTAGAGCGCAAGAGTTTGGAGCAAAATTCTGAACTTGCTAAGGCACTCCAAAGTGCACAAGAAGCCCGGGCCGAAGCCCAAAGCGCTGTTCGGGAGATTCAAGAGGCAAAGCAAATTGCGGCGGGTAAGGCCTTTAACATGCAGAGCAAATTTGTGAGAAAAAGGTATATCTTTCTAACCCGGATTTGGAGATCTCCAGGAGTGTTTGCGGACCTGCCCCGGAGTGTTGCTGATGCCGCAGAGTTCTTCCGGGCCGAAGAGGGGAGTTCAACAGAGAAGCTGTTCTGGTCGCAGTACCTTGCGCTAGAGCATCTCGTGCCCCTCAGCGATCAACTGAAGCAATGGACCGAACTGCATAGGGTGGCTGAATTGGCCATGAGGGATTTGATAATCCGTCTTTGGCCCGCCGAACCCATGCCCAGTAGTTACTTCGGTCTCGTGAAGCGGCTGGTCAGCGCCTGCCCTCGGCTTGATGCCGTGAAGCGGTCGGTCTGCATTGAAGGTGCGCGGATGGCCTTCGCCCGTGTCAAGGTGCAGTGCACGAAGATGGATGCCGTCAAGCTTGCAACCGAGGGACCGCCCGCTGGCAAAGAGCACCGCACGCCGGAGCGGTATTTCGATGATGTCCTGAAAGGACCCCGCATTGTGGAGGGCCAGTGTTCAAAGGATATCATTTTTGAATGAATGTATCTATGATGTGCAATCCTGTATTATGAAACAAGGCTTTATGTATGATATGTTGCTTGTTTTATTTTAAAATATCTCCTCTTGTGCGGCTGTTTACGACATCTGAGAGTTGGCCAGTCGTCGGCTTCAGCCCCCATGTAGGTAGTACGGGGGTGTTCGGTATAACACTTAAACACACTTGACCCAACGTATTGGTCCGTGAAGGAGGTGTTAGTGCGGCGAACCAGGCAATCAGACTATGTGGCTTTATCACCCTCACTTAGCCATATGAGTTTTACAATAGGAGTGTGGGCGCAGCCCCTAGTATTGTTCGATTATCCGAACTTTGGGTGCTGTAAATGCCCGGCCGGGTGAAGGCCGGCCTATCGCATAATGCAGAAAAAATCGTGAGATATTTATACTTAGTCACCGAATAGCTGACCAGCTCTCGCCGCATCATGATAGTCAGTTTTCAGCTTTCTCTACTGAGGTGTTTGTCCGGATGAACCAGAAACACAATTGTAGTAGTTCTCCCTTTACTACCTTAGCCGATCAGGCGGAACGTAAGGTAGCAACCACAGGAGCCGGGAACCCAACTATTGACCAAAGACATGATTCAGAGCCAATGCATATAATGCTATATTCGGGACGCCGAATTGCACTGTGAAAGTGTTTCAGACTTTATTTTAGTATTTAAAAGATGTACACGGCTCAATAGAGCCCCTGGCGATTTAGGTCATACCAAGGTGTACATGATGATCGGACAAAAACAGAGAAACACATGTTAAGAGGTAAGCCAACGCCATGTAGGTTTGGGGTAAAAACTGTTTCCATTGTAGTCTGATTGATACGTCAAAATGTATTGATACAAATAGTGCAATAAGCAACAAGGCTATTTTACATGCCGAACACAAGGGGAAGCTATGCATGCGCCCTGAAAGCGGATGAGGTGATCTTTAAAGATCCTTTAGGTGCTCTGACCCGGGTCTATGCTGCTTTTCTCCTTGGTGTATTGTCCTTCGAGAGGATCATCGACGGGTGTTTTCATAGTAGGCCACAGAAAGAGGCCTTGGTACCGTCGAAAGGGTGATGTGGGTTGTAAGGAACCTGGAAAAATAAAATAAAAAGAAAAGAAAAAAGGAAATGTGAGTGTCCTGATAGGGTCTAGCCGTATTGTAGACCTTGTCCTTATGATGCCTCCATCCTTTCCCATGGTATTTTTAGTGCGTAATTGTGTATATGCGTGGTACATATGCCACAATTTGGTAGGGGCTGAGATGGAGGCCGAATTGCTAATCGAGCTCCTGACGAATTGGACTGTCGTACAATGGGGTAGTCCGGACTCGTTTGACAGTGTCCGAGGACCTGGCCGCTGACGCAATAGTTGGCTTGGTGAGGCTACCTGTACTTCCGCTGCCAGGGCCGCGGTGTGCTCCTCAGTGCGGAGGGAGCGTTCCATGTTTTCATTCACTATTATAACTCCGCGTGGTCCGGGCATCTTGAGTTTGAGATAGGCATAGTGCGGGACTGCATTGAAGCGAGCGAACGCGGGAGCAGTGCATGGTAGCCACTACGGAAGGGGACGATATCGAAGATCAAGTCTTTGCTGCGGAAGTTGTTCGGCGAATCGAAGACCACTTCCAATGTGATTGAGCCCGTGCAGCGGGCCTCTACACCGGGTATCACTCCTTTAAAGGTAGTTTTAGTGGGCTTGATTCTTGACGGATCAATACCCATCTTGCGGACTGTGTCCTGATAGAGCAGGTTGAGGCTACTGCCGCCGTCCATGAGGACTCGCGTAAGGTGGAATCCATCGATGATTGGATTGAGGACTAATGCGGCCGAACCTCCGTGACGGATACTGGTCGGATGGTCCCTGCGATCGAAAGTGATCGGACATGCCGACCATGGGTTGAATTTTGGGGCGACTGGCTCTATCGCATAGACGCCCCTTAGCGCGCGCTTGCGCTCCCTCTTGGGGATATGGGTGACCTATATCATATTCACCGTTTTGACTTCGGGGGGGGGGGATTTCTTCTGTCCCCCTATTTTCGATGCGCGAGGTTCCTCGTCGTCATCCTCACTGGGCGACCTTTCTCCTTATGTTTGGCATTTAACTTGCCGGCCTGTTTGAAGACCCAACATCTTCTGTTGGTGTGGTTGGCAGGCTTATCAGGAGTGCCGTGAATCTGGCAGGGTCGATCAAGTACTCGGTCCAGGCTTGATGAACCGTCTTTGTTTCGTTTGAATGACTTCTTCCATTGACCGGATTTGGAGCCACTGAATTCGGCGTTGACTGTCGTGTCCTCTGTATCATCATTGTTGCTCCGACGCTTGTGTTTTTTGCATTGGGGCCTTCCGTTGCCATTTCTGGCTTAGGAAGTGCCGGGGTTGATGGTAATGTTACCGCTACAGGCTAGCCAGCTATCCTCGCCCACATAGAAGCGGGTCATTAGTGTTGTAAGGGCTGCCATGGACTTCAGCTTTTCTTGGCTGAGGTGTCGGGCGAGCCATTCGTCGCGGATGCTATGTTTGAAGTCCGCTAGGGCTTCGGCGTCCAGACAGTCGACAATCTGGTTCTTTAATTAGGAACCTGGTCCAGAATTTCCTGGCCGACTCTCCGGGTTGTTGGACTATATGACCGAGGCCATCGGCATCCGGAGGCCGGATATAAGTGCCTTGGAAGTTGTCTCTAAAGGCATCTTCCAAGTCTTCCCAGCTTCCAATAGAGTTTTCTGGGAGGCTGTTTAACCAGTGCCGAGCTGGCCCCTTAAGTTTTAGGGGAAGGTATTTGATGGCGTGGAGATCACACCGCGAGCCATGTGAATGTGGAGAAGAAAATCTTCAATCCATACTGCGGGATCTGTTGTGCCGTCGTATGATTCAATGTTCACGGGTTTAAACCCTTCAGGGAACTGGTGCTCCATTACCTCATCGGTGAAGCATAGGGGGTGTGCGGCACCTCTGTATCAGGCCATTTCGCGACACAGTACGGATGAAGTCCGTATGCGGTTCTCGGCCCGGGCGTGGTTATGCTTGTCGCGCCAGGCTTGATAGCCGTCTTCTCGCGTCGGTGCACGCCCCCGCGATCCATAGATTGATCTGGTCTGACCCGTTCTATTTTCCAGGTCCTGTCGTAGGTCATATGTGTATCCCTGAGCTGTTGTTTCTCTGCTTTTACGGCGAGGTTGTGCGGGCTAGTGTTCGGCTTGAGCCGCCATTCTGTCCCGGCCACGTGGTGGTCGATCGGGTCCGTCAGCCGCATTACGCACGGGTGGTATGGGCTCTAGCGCCTCATCGTCGAATTGAGGTAACAACTTAAGCTTCGGGTAACTCTTTTTTGGGCGCTCGAGGCCGTATTCTTCGGCTGCCAGGACATTAGTCCATCTGTCATTGAGCAGATCTTGGTCATCTTGAAGCTTCTGCTGTTTCTTTTTTAGGCTTCTTGCCGTGGCTATTAGCCGGCGCTTAAAGCGCTCTTGTTCTAGGGGTTCCTCTGGCACGATAAAATCTTCGTCGCCGATGCTCACGTCGTCCTCGGGGAGTGGCAAATAGTTGCTGTCCTCCGAGTCTTCGTTCCCTGCTTGCTCGTCAGGGTCAACTTGCCCATCCTCCCGGTCATCCTATTCAGATGTTGGTTCGATGGGGTCTTCTTCGTCTTCGACATTTTCCAGAGTATCATTGTCTCCGGTGCCGGTATTGCTATCTTTTCCGCGACGCAATTTATAGCGGCGCCACTGACATCGATGCTTCGGGGGTATCTCAGGAGGTTCGTCCTCAACTGGGTTCTTCTTGTCATCATCGTCGCCTTTTTTAGGTGTGTCCACCATGTATACGTCATATGAGGAAGTGGCTGTCCAACGTCCGGTGAACGGCGGGTTTTGGGCCTGCTCCTCTCCGGCATCGTCGTCCATACCGTCGACGTATTCAGAGGCGTAATCGAGCATGTCGGTAAGATCCTCGACAGTGGCTATGAAGTGGGTGGTGGGTGGGTAGCAAAATTCCCTGTTTTCAGCCCCTAATCCGAGCTGGGCGCAATTCAGAAGCGGTTCCTCTATGATGACGAGGGATCGCATTAAATCTAGAGCCTCGTTTAAGAGCAAGGTTTGGATGGGGACAGAAGTTTCCGGGCTGAGCTCGCAAGACGTGGACTTCCAGGGTTCCGAGTTAGTGTCCGGAGAAGAGTCCGGCTTTGTAATGATTGCCGGAGATGCTATTCTCTCCGGATCCCCAGCGTTGAGCTCTATAGCTGCAGAGAGTCCGGCGGGCTCTAAACTGCCGTCTTAGGACCTGGTGACGTGCTCTGGATCTAAGGCCCGAGCGGTGGTTGGGGCCGTGAACCCTTGGAAGATCAAGTCTCCTCGGATATCAGCGACATAGTTCAGATTTCCAAAACTGATCTCATGACCGGGGGCGTAGCTGTCGATCTGCTCCAGGGGGCCAACCGAGTTGGCACGCAGTGCGAAGCTGCCAAATACAAAGATCTAGCCGAGATCTGGTTGGGACTCTCCTTTGCGGCAGCATTGTTGTAGATGATTGATGGAGCCATCAAGCCTTTCGACGACGGCACAGTGGAACTCTCAATGAAAGCACCAATGTCGGTGTCAAAACCAGCAGATCTCGGGTAGGGGGTCCCGAACTGTGCGTCTAAGGATCGAAGGTAACATGAGGCAGGGAACATGATGTTTACCAAGGTTCGGGCCCTCTTGATGGAGGTAATACCCTACTTCCTACTTGATTGACTTTGATGAGTATAGGGGTTACAAGAGTTGATCTACCACGAGATCGTAATGGCTAAACCCTAGATGTCTAGCCTGTATGATTATGATTGCCTCTACGGACTAAACCCTCCGGTTTATATAGACACCGGAGGAGACTAGGGTTGTACAAAGTCGGTTTACAGAAAAAGGAATCTTCATGTTCAAATGCCAAGCTTGCCATCCACGCAAAGGAGAGTCCCAACCGGACACGAGGGAGGGCCTTCTATCTTATATCTTCATGGCCCATCTGTCCGGTCCACGTCAGATAACCCGGACATCCGAGGACCCCATAATCTAGGACTCCCTCAGGCACCCCATAGACATACAAGTTGATATTTTAGCCGTGTGCGGTGCCCCCCTCCACAGTTACACACCTCGGTCATATCGTCATAGTGCTTAGGTGAAGCCCTGCGCCGGTAACTTCATCATCACCGTCACCACGCCGTCGTGCTGACGGAACTCTCCCTCGGCCTCAAATGGATCAAGAGTTCGAGGGACGTCACCGAGCTGAACGTGTGCTAATCGCGGAGGTGCCGTGTATTTGGTACTTGGATCGGTTGGATCGCGAACACGTTCGACTACATCAACCGCGTTACTAAACACTTCCGCTTTCGGTCTACGAGGGTACGTGGACACACTCTCCCCGCTCGTTGCTATGCATCTCCTAGATAGATCTTGCGTGATCGTAGGTAAAAATTTTGAAATACTGCGTTCCCCAACAATTTCTACCTCGACTTAACCCCCAAAATCCTCACTCTCTCTTCTTCTTCCTGCCTCTGCTTTCCCCCCAAATCCCCACTCTCTCTTCCCCGTGTCGTCGCCACCGGAGCCCTGCCCTCGCCGTGCCCCTGCGCTCGCTCCCGACCCCAGTGCTCGTCCCGACCCCGGCGCTTCCCCCGTCCCGGCGCTCGACCCCGACACGCCACGCCCCCCTCTTCTGCTTCCTCCCCTCCCAACCTCGGCCATCGTCGGGCCTGCCTCCTCGCCCCTGCACCCTCTGTAAGCCCCCACCGTTACTCCTCTCCCTGCTAGCTACGGTTCTTTGGTTAATTTTATTAGGTTTTAGTTAGGGCAGTAGGTTAATTAGGTTATCTATTTAGTTATGAATTTAGCTAGGTTTTTATGAACCCTAGGTTTCAAATTAGGACAGAAATTTAGGGTTAAGAAATGTTAGTTAAAAGAAAAGGCAGAATAGATTATATAGGTTTCTTGCATTTTTTAGTTTAAGTAATTGTTGCTATTTAAATTTTATAGTGCTAGCTACTTAATTAGAATTAGTATTAAAAAACAGAATTACTATTTAAAAAACCGAATTAGTTTAAGCAATTGTCCAAATCAACATCCCTTGTTAAAGCAAAATTTCTAGTCTCAAATTTAGGTAGGCTGAATTTACTTTCAAATATTGTGAAGAAAAATGAGTTCTTGCATTATTCTTCAAGTTCTATATTTTCCTTCCTTTTATATGCAAATTTGAAGTGGACATGTGATATATATATGGACACGTGATTTGGACATGTCATATTTGGAATTTGGACATGTCATTTGGACATGTGATGTTTTGGACATGTCATATTTGGAAAATGATGATTATGTGCAGGGTAAATGATCCGAGTGACCTATGTTTCGCCGAAATGTTGATTCATTTCCGTTCCTGTGAATTTCAGGCGCTCGATATGTCCACTTTTTAGCAAAGGTCATGCCAAAATTTTCCGTGAATTTTGGCATGACTTGTGCTAGAAAGTAAGCATATCGAGTGCCGGGAGTTGCTGGGAAACGGCATTCCAGCAAACATAGATCTTTTTATGTCATTTCTCATTTTTTTATAGTTTTGGAATTAAACGAGGAGACGTAATCATAGGAAACATGTCGAACAACGAAGAAACCAGGCCTTCTGACCAAGATGCAGACAATATGGATTATGATGGTGAACAAGAGTACCTCGACTTTTTGTCTGCTAAGCACAGTCAAGGTTTGCAGGCCGGCCTCGATCATGGTACTGACGCCGACATCGACACCGACGGCGCCGGCACTATCGGAGTAAATGGCCACGGGTAGCCTAACCGACTGCCCCTGGTTCTTCTGAAAAAATTATCAAGCCTTCGGGCCTCCAAGCACTCCGAGCATTGGGCCGCCTTCCCTGGCCGGCTACCTCTGAGGCCGACTCCCGGAAGGCGACCCAGCCTCACCAACTCCTCCCCAGGACGACTACGGGGTGGCCGACTCCAAGAAGCCGGCCAAGAAGGACGCCGACTCCTAGGAGCCGGCCGAGACCATAACCACCAAAGCTGTTCCCACATAACGGCGACACGACGGGGTGTGGCCACAGTGCGGCCCACTACCCCCAAAGCCCGAGGCGGGCATGGCTACAGGAGGCCGTACGGGACGGCCGTCTCCCGTGCGGCTCGGCACTGTAGCCATGCTGGCCTCGACGTCACCCACGACCGACTCCTGTACGGCCCGCGGGCGGCGGGCCCCTTCATCCAGAGAGAGGCGTGAAGGTGGCCCGGCCTTTCCCAGTCGGCCAAGAGCGTAGCCGGCCTCCAGAAGCCGGCTACTCCCTTCCTCGAAGCAGGAGGCCCATTAAGGAGACAAGACGAGGTAAGGCTACAGTGAGAGCCCCCGAGGCAGCCCACTGTAGCCACGCTTACCTCGACAAAGCCCTCGTCATCAGAGGCGCGGCTACAGTAAGCAGCCGCCGACAAGACCCTAGGCGGTGGGGCCGGCCTATCGACCGAGTAGCCGGCAGCCGGCGGGACCCAGCAGCCGGCGGGACCCAGCAGCCGGCGGAGAAGCCGGCGAGCGTAGACACTGACGGCTCGGACCAGAGCCCAGCCGGATTACCATTGTACCCCCGGGGGGTAGGCCTATATAAACCCCTCGGAGAACCCATGCAAAGGGTTGGCCTCTGAGCATAGAGTTGCCTTCTAAGCATAGCACACACCATAGATAGAGAGAAGCAAGAGCTAGCCTTGTTCTTCTTCTCCCTTGATCCCAAACAGCTCTAGGAGCGATTGTAGCTACCCTTTCTCGATCTAGTGATCATGCGGAGACCCCGCAGAGCAGGACTAGGGGTGTTATCTCCTCGGAGAGCCCCGAACCTGGGTAAGATCCGCCGGCGTGCATGTCTCCGCCTCATCCCGTTTCCAGGCACCGGCGACGTTTTATTGGCTCCCACAATGATAAGCCATCCCTTGGCATATGTCGCACCAACCACCCGACATTTGGCGCCCACCGTGGGGCCAGGTGCACCGTCGTCCGGAGACCTGTTCTGGACGGGAACCCTCTTCCTCCCCCGCGAGCGCAGCCAGCCTGCTGCGCCCGATGGCGTTTGCCTCAACGCGCTGCAAGGCGTCGACGACGCCTGCGCAGCGAGCCGCCTCGCCGATCTGCTCGGCGAGACTCGCATCTCCGACGAGCCTGCGTCCGACGCAGGCACCGACTACCCTGAGAGCCGCCTCGTCAGCCTCCTCGACCAACTTCACGTCTCCAGCGAGCCTGCTGCGGACATGGAGTCGGTCGGCTCCACCGACCCGATGCTCATCGACTCCGACACCGCGTCGCTTGACGCCTACCCCTCCGACGTGGTGGTCTTCGACGACCCCCTCCCTCGAGCTGACAGCGGCAGCAGCGCTGTCACCGAAGTGCTGGTCATCAGCCATGTCTCCAACTCGGGCGAGAATGCCCGCGACGCTCAGCGAGCGGCGATGCACGACCTCTCCGTCCCCATCCCGGCCGACGCCGACGCCGAGACCCTGGAGGCACGCCGCCTTGCCCTCATCGCGGAGGGCCAGAAGATAGCCTCGATGAGATGCCTCACCGAGGCTCACCAGCGCGAAATCGACCGCGTCGCCTTCGGCACGTCGCCCCCTAGCGGCCCGAGCCGAGCCGGCTTCGTCCAGAAGCGCGGCGCAGCCGTCGCCAGCATGCTGGGCGCGGATCGCCCCGTCTACGCCACCCCGCTCGAGAATCTGCGAGCCGCTCAGGCGGCTGCAGAAGAGCTCAATGGGCTGGGAGCCGATGAGCTCCCCTACATGACGAGACGGATCCAACAGCTGCTCGACGCGGCTGCGGAACGGCACGAAGCCGGCGCCCGTGCTGATAGTCATCCCCCGCGCCAGGAACACGCCGCGACGTCCCGCTCGCCGACTGCGAGCGGCGCGCGCCAGAAGAAAGACAAGGAGCCGGCTGCCAGCCGCAGCCGGACTCGCATCACCATCGAGCGTGACGCGGAGGGCCGCCCTCGAGCGGTTGAACACCAAGGAAACCTGCCTCCTCCCCCGCCTCGAAGAGAATGACGCCTCACTCCGCCGCCTATCACACACCCGACTCTTGGCGACCGGCTCGGCCGCCGAGAAGGAGTCGGCGAGAACGACGCCCGCCATAGGATCGACCGCCTTGCTCGATCCTTGGCGTTAGAAGAAGAAGACGATGTCGGCCCGCCATGCTTTGGCCCCCGCATCCGTGACGAGCCCTTCCCCAAAGGGTTCTTGCTCCCCAGAGACACGCCCAAGTACAACGGCTCGTTGAAGCCGGAAGATTGGCTCATCGACTACTCCACGGCCGTCAGCATAGCCAACGGCAATCGGCGCGTCCCTGTGAAGTATGTCCCCCTTATGCTGCAAGGCACAACACACACATGGCTCAACAGCCTCAAGCCCTACAGCATCAACAGTTGGCTGGACTTCACCGAAGTCTTCGTCCGCAACTTCACCAGCACCTACAAGCGGCCTCCCAAGCCTCGCCAGCTCTCCCTCTGCGTCCAGGGGCCCAACGAGTCGACCCGCGACTACCTCACGCGATGGGCCGAGCTCCGCAACTCCTGCGAGGGAGTGCATGAGGTCCAGGCCATCGAGTACTTCACCGCCGGGTGCCGAGAGGGCACCCTCCTCAAGCACCGACTCCTCTGCGACGAGCCGGCTACCCTCGACGAGTTACTAGTCATCACCAACAAGTACGCCACAGTCGACTCCTCGATGAAGACCGAGCTGAGAGTAGACGCCTCTGGGAAGGTGATTGCTCCGGCTCCCAAGACGTCGGCTGGCGACCCTAATCGGCGCCCCTACCAGAACGACCACAAGCGCAAGGGCCCCATGCCGACTTCCTCCAGTCGGCAGGTGGCCACAGTTGAAGACGAGCAGCCTGAAGAACGGCCCGCTCCCAAGAAGAAGGGTGGAAGGCCGGCTTGGCAGTCGTCTTTCTCCTACGAACAAGCACTCGATGCCCCCTGCAAGTTCCACAGCGGCGCGAAGCCGTCCAACCACACAACCCGGAAATGCCACTGGCTCACCCGCATCACCAAGGGCGAGGGAATGCTTCCGCCTCCGCCTCCCAGCCCGCCGCCTCCAGCCCCCCAGCAGCCGGCGGCTCGGCCGGCAGTCGGTGCCATCCAAGACGAATTTCCCGAAGAGCACGCCGCCTACGTCGTCTTCACTAGTCAAGTCGACGACAAGCGCAGCCGACGCCGACAGCACCAAGAAGTGAATGCAGTCGCCTCCAGCGCCCCCGAGTTCATGCACTGGTCAGAGAAGCCGATCAGCTGGAGCCAGGCCGACCACCCAGAGGTGATGCCTTCGCCCGGCTCCTATGCAATGGTTTTGGACGTCACCCTCGCGACGGAGAGGCGAGCTGCCAGATTTTCCCGCGTCCTGATAGACGGCGGAAGCAGTATCAACATACTGTACCGCGATACCATGGAGAAGCTGAACATCAAAGCGAAGCAGCTCATGCCGAGCCGCACCGTCTTCCATGGTATCGTACCCGGCCTATCCTGCTCTCCAATCGGCAAGATCAAAATGGATGTTCTCTTCGGAGACAAAGATCATTTTCGCCGGGAAGCAATATGGTTCAAGGTAGTGGATTTGGAGAGCCCCTATCATGTACTGCTTGGCCGACCTGCTTTGGCCAAGTTCATGGCTGTGCCCCACTACGCCTACCTGAAGATGAAGATGCCGAGCTCGAAGGGGATCATCACAGTAGCCGGCGACTACAAGAAGTCCATCGAGTGCGCCATGGCCAGTAGCCGGCTGGCCGAGTCCCTCGTGGTGGCAGAAGAGAAGAAGATGTTGGAACGGGTTGTGGCCATGGCCGGCAAGCAGCCGGCCTTGTCCCCCAACCCCAAGGATTGTGATGCGCAGGGCTCCTTCCAGCCTGCAAAAGAGACGAAGAAGATACCTCTGGACCCGGAGAACCCGGAGAGGTTCGCTGTCATTGGGGCGAACTTGGACAGTAAATAGGAAGGCGAGCTCGTCGACTTCCTCCGTGAGAATCGAGACATCTTTGCATGGTCCCCAAAGGACATGCCGGGTGTCCCGAAGGATTTTGCCGAGCACAAATTACATGTCCGAGATGATGCGAAGCCGGTCAAGCAGCCCCTCCGCCGACTGTCAGAAGAGAAGCGAAGAATTGTGGGAGAAGAGATAGCCCGGCTCCTTGCCGCCGGCTTTATCATGGAAGTATTCTTTCCAGAGTGGCTTGCCAACCAAGTTCTGGTTCTGAAGAAGAATAACAAGTGGCGTATGTGTATAGACTACACTAGTCTGAACAAGGCCTGCCCAAAGGATCCGTTTGCCCTGCCACGGATTGACCAAGTGATAGACTCCACAGCCGGATGCGAGCTGTTAAGTTTTTTCGATGCATACTCAGGGTATCATTAGATCAAGTTGGACCCAGCTGACCGCCTGAAGACTGCCTTCATCACACCCTTTGGAGATTTCTGCTACCTGACAATGACATTCGGCTTGAGAAATGCCGGTGCCACTTTTCAGCGTTGCATGCAGAAATGTCTCTTGAAACAACTCGGCAGAAATGCCCACGTCTACGTAGACGACATTGTGGTGAAGACAGAGAAGCGCGGTACCTTGATGGAAGACCTGAAAGAAACATTCGCCAACTTGCGCCGATTCCAGATCAAGCTCAACCCCGAGAAGTGCGTGTTCGGAGTGCCAGCCGGCCAGCTGCTAGGCTTCCTGGTCTCCAAACGCGGCATTGAGTGCAACCCCGTCAAGATCAAGGCCATCGAGAGGATGGAGATTCCCACCAAGCTGCGAGATGTGCAGAAGTTCACTGGCTGCTTAGCCTCCCTGAATCGTTTTATCAGCCGACTAGGAGAAAAGGCTCTCCCCCTGTACGGACTCATGAAGAAGTCCACTCACTTTGAGTGGAATGATCAAGCCGACCAAGCCTTCCATGAGTTGAAGAAAATGTTGACCACTCCGCCTGTCCTGGCAGCGCCGACTGAGAAGGAGCCCATGCTCCTCTACATCGCCGCGACTAGCCGAGTCGTCAGCACTGTTGTTGTGGTCCAGCGCCCGGAGGAAGGCCGAGCCCAGCTGGACCAGAGGCCGGTGTACTATCTCAGCGAAGTACTGTCCAGCTCAAAGCAAAACTACCCGCACTACCAAAAGATGTGCTATGGGGTATACTTCGCTGCTAAGAAATTGAAGCCCTACTTCCAAGAGCACCCCATCACGGTCGTGTGCACTGCCCCGCTCGCCGAGATCATAGGCAGCCGGGATGCATCCGGCCGGGTGGCCAAATGGGCCATTGCCTTGGCGCCCTACACGATCTTCTATCAACCCCGCACTGCCATCAAGTCGCAAGCATTGGCCGACTTCCTCGTCGACTGGGCCGAGACCCAGTACTTACCGCCGGCTCCCGGCTCTACCCATTGGCGGATGCACTTTGACGGGTCCAAGATGCGCACCGGCTTGGGAGCCGGCATCGTCCTCACCTCTCCCAAAGGCGACAAGCTCAAGTACACGCTGTAGATCCACTTCGCCGCCTCCAACAACGTCGCCGAGTACGAGGCGCTCGTACACGGGCTCCGGCTAGCCAAAGAACTCGGCATACGCCGGATCCTGTGCTACGGCGACTCAGACTTGGTGGTCCAGCAATCATCTGGCGACTGGGACGCCAAGGACGCGAACATGGCGAGCTATCGTTTCCTCGTCCAGCAGATAAGCGGATACTTCGAAGGGTGCGAGTTCCTTCACGTGCCAAGGGCCGACAACGACCAAGCAGATGCCCTAGCACGGATCGGCTCCACCCGACAAGCCATACCGACTGGCGTCTCCCTCCAGCGCCTCCTCAAGCCGTCCATCAAGCCGTCTCCAGAGTCGGATTCCATCTTCGTACCGCCTGCGCCAGATACAGTCGGATCCGACTGGAGAAATCCCGCAGGCGGCACGGGGACTTTGACAACCGGCCCGGGCACTACCGTAGTCGCACCCGGCCCGGGGACTTCAGAACCCGGCCCGGGACCTGCAGTGGCACAAGAAGCGGTGGCCGACTCCAATGCAACACCCAACCCACCCACCCGAGTCATGGTGGCCACATTAACAGAAGAAGAAGTCACATCTCCCTCATGGGCCCAGCCCATCCTCAAGTTCCTAGTCAGCAGAGAGCTGCCGGCTGACGAGATCTCAGCAAGACTAGTGCAACGACGAGCCGCAGCATACACAATAATCAACAGAGAGCTTGTGAAGCGCAGCATCACTGGAGTCTTCCAGCGTTGTGTCGAGCCAGAAAAAGGAGTGGCAATCCTCAAAGACATCCACCAAGGCGAATGCGGCCACCACGCAGCCTCAAGATCCCTTGTGGCCAAGGCTTTCCGCCATGGTTTCTTCTGGCCGACTGCCTTGGAGGATGCTAAAGAAATAGTCAAGAGCTGCAGAGGATGTCAAGTTTTTAGTTCCAAGCAACACCTGCCGGCTTCTGCACTCAAGACCATCCCCCTCACCTAGCCTTTTACCGTCTGGGGACTGGACATGGTGGGCCCTTTCAAGACAGCCCGCGGCGGCCTGGCACATCTACTCATTGCTGTGGACAAGTTCACAAAGTGGATCGAAGCCAAGCCGATTAAGAAGCTCAATGGGCCGACTGCCGTTACATTCATCACCGACATCACTACTCGGTACGGCGTGCCGCACAGCATCATCACCGACAACGGCACGAACTTCGCCAAAGGAGCACTGGCACGTTTCTGCGCGACGCAGGGCATCCGACTGGACTTAGCGTCCGTTGCCCACCCGCAGTCAAACGGCCAGGTCGAGCGAGCAAATGGACTCATCCTCTCCGGCATCAAACCCCGACTGGTTGTACCACTGGAGCGGTCGGCCGGCTGCTGGCTCGAAGAGCTGCCGGCTGTCCTCTGGAGTCTGCGCACTACACCCAACAAGTCAACCGGCTTCACTCCATTCTTCCTCGTGTACGGTGCCGAGGCTGTCATCCCAACAGACATCGAGTTCGACTCGCCTCGGATCACCATGTACACGGAGGAGGAAGCCAAAGAAGCAAGAGAAGACGCCGTCGACCTACTGGAAGAAGGCCGGCTGTTAGCCCTCAGCCGGTCCACCATCTACCAGCAAGGGCTGTGCCGCTACTACAAGCGCAAGGTCAAGCCAAGATCCTTCCAAGAGGGCGACCTTGTGCTCCGGCTGATCCAACAAACAGCCGGCCAGCACAAGCTCTCGGCCCCTTGGGAAGGCCCCTTCGTCGTCAGCAAGGCACTCGGCAACGACTCCTACTACTTGATCGACGCGCAAAAACCAAGAGCACGCAAGAGAGACGACTCCGGCAAGGAGTCGGAGCGACCATGGAACGCAAACCTCCTAAGACGATTTTACAGCTGAAAAGCAATATGTATCACGCTCCCATTTTGTATTAAGTACAAACCAACAGGCCCCCCGAACAGTACTCGGGGACTGCCTTTTATTTATCTATGAATGACGAGTGTCATATCCATGAATGTATTATTACATTTTGAATTTTTGTCCGGCACCGGGTTCGACTAGTCGGCCCGGGGGCTGGCCGCCTTGAGCTATATCGAAAGTTTTTCCTAAAAGTCAGAAAAGTAGTGCGCCGGCTCCCGAGTCCTCTCTTGTTGAAAGTCGCAGCTCAAAGAACTGACTGTCCAACTAGCAAGAGGAAAGACAGAAAGGACGCCCACACGAAAAACGTCTAAGGAACAACGAACCTATATAGCAAAGAGACGGCCTCCAAACAGGCCTGCCGGCTACCAGAGCAGCCGGCTGGCCGGCTTCCTAAAAAACTTAGCTTTAGTCCAGCAGAGCTAAAGTACTTCCCCCTCCCCAATCGGCCAGGCACTCCCCCGGCTACAAATTGCAGAGCAACTGTTTGACTGGGGAGGCGGCAACCAAGGGAGGGCGGCAAAGGAAAAAGCAGAAGGACAACAAGCAAAAGTACAAGGAAAGGCCGAATGCATAAGTTATATACATAAAAGCCGCCAACAGGCCGGCAACAGACATAAGTTCGAATACACCCAGTGTGTGGAATTGTGCGAATTTAACCAAACATTGTTCTAAAGAGTAACAAGACAGGAAAAGCAAAAGACGGCAGACTAGGGCGCGACATGAAGGCCGAGCTGGTCGGTGAAGGCGGCCTCGCCGGCTGAAGGAGTGGCCGCCTAGCGGGTCTCGGCTTGACCACCACCTACGGCAGGCGACGCACTCGCACGTGACGTGGTGCTGGAGGTGGGGTCAGGCTGAGGCTGGCCGGCTGCTCCACCAGCCGGCTCGGCGTCCTCACCCTCCTCCTCCTCTTCTTCACCCTCGTCGCTGGAGTCGATCTCCTCCGCCGAGTCTTCGCCATGCTCCGGGTCCAGCCCGAACCACTCCTCCGGCTGGGCGACTCCATTGTCGTCCACCTCGGGGGCGAAGACGCTAGTGTCGGTGTAGTCGGCGTCGCCGAAGCCCGCCGAATGATGGCCGGCCGCGCCGGCTTCAGCTCCGTGTCGGCTTGCTGCTGCCAGGTAGCCAGCTGGTCCAGGCTCAGGCCGGGATACCAGGCCTTGACGAACTCCAGTGCCCGCCTGGCGCCAGAGCGAGCCGCCGAGGCCTTCCAAGCCTCGAACGGCCAACTGCCACCTCCAGCCAGTCGGCAGTCCGACTGGGGGTGCGAGGGACCACTTGGCCGGGCCTGAGGGCGGCCAAGACCTGCGCCCCGGCACGCTGAAGCCGACGGAGCAGCCGGTGAGCCGGCTGGATGCGAGCCTGGATCGCCAGGAGCTGTTCCTCCAGCGAGCGGCCGGCGGTTGGCGAGATCTCAAAGCCGGCCTGCCTTCGCGCTTGGCGACGGGCCTCGATGGCCTGGTTGGCGGCAGTCGAATAGCCAGGGAAATACTCTGCGCGAAGAAGAAGAAAGGAACACCAAAATCAGAAAGCAAGCCAAAGTGGCAGACGGCAAGAAAGGACGGAGAGGTAGGCGGCTTACCGTCAACCAGATCTTCGATCTGGCCGTAGCCAGAGACCAGAGTCTGCCTGGCCTCAGCCCAGCCAACTGCCTCTGTCTCGAACTCGGCCTGGAGAGTGGCTTCGCGATCCTGCGCAGCCTTCAGCGCCGCCTTGTGGCCTTCCTCCTGGTCGGCCAGCTTCTTGACCAGGCGGTCGCGCTCCTGCACCAAGGCGGCGAGCTCGGCATCCTTGGCACGAAGAGCAGTCTGGGACTCCCCCAGCTGTGCCCTCAGACTGGCGTTGGCCGCTGCAAAGTCAGAAGAAGAAGAAGAACAGTAAGAAATCGTCAAGGAAGATCCGACCCGACTGCTCAGCAGTCGGCCCGAATCTCGGGGACTACACCCAGTGGGTGCGCTGACGCGCCCCAACATGAGATAAAGATCAAGTCACGTACCTCGGCTCTTAGTAAGGTCGGCGGTCTTCTGAGTCAGCTCCCGAGCCTGGGAGTTGAAGGCGGCCGCTCGAAGGTTGTGGTAGTCCTGCAAGATGGACAGAAGACCGAAGTGAGAACAAAAACAGCAAAGGCAAAACCTCCAAGAAGTTCCAAGCTGCCTGCTCAGCAGCCGACTCGGAACTCGGGGACTACATCCAGTGGGTGCGCTGACGTGCCCCCACGGAAGAAATCAAGATCAAGAAGAAGAAATCAAGATCAAGAAGAAGCAAGGTGGGAATACTAACCCGGATGGCCGCCCGCGCTGCGAGGAACTCATCGGTGAACTGCCTCAGCGCCGCGGCTTGGCTTTGGAGCCGGGTCCGGACGTCTTGCGCAGCCACGTTCACCACGGCCGTTCCTCCGCCTGGTGTTCACCCCGAGGTAGCGCTGGCCGCCTCCGCATCTCGGGCCGACGAGCTGGAGCCTACGGCCGGCTATGGCTCCGACGCGGCCTTCTGCGGCTCCGACGCGGCCTTCCCCGCACGCCGGCTTGGCGGAATCCGGACCGCCACCTCAGCCCTCGCGGCCGGCTCGCCCTCCGCCGACTGCGCGGGTGGCGGATCAGGCCGGCCGCCTTGGGCCGCCCCAGTTGGCGGGGACGGCTCCGGCACCTTCTCCAAGATGATGACGTCGTCGCCGCTTCCCCCCAGTCCTGGCTGGTCGCCGCTGGCTCCCCCTGGCGAGGGCTCCATGTCCCCAGGCGCCATGGCGCGCAGGGGGGTGACCATCAAAACCTCCCCTGCCGCCGCCGCGGCCTCAGCCTCTGCCTGGGCCCTGGCTGCGGCCTCGGCGAGTGCCTTCGCCGCCTCCTCCTCCCGAGCCGCCTGGGCGGCGGCTGCCTTCCGTGCCTCCGCCTCCCATGCCTCCTGCTCCTCCCGCGCCTCCCGCGTGTTCCTTTCCGTCGCCTCCTGGAGGTCGGCGCGGGGGTCCACGCGGCGGGTGGTGCTCCCAGAGCCCCTTGGCGACTCGACGACGGAGCCGGCACCCGCCCGCTCAAGTGACAACGGAGCTCTGATCGTTGAAGAAAACGACGAGAGTTCAAGAACCACCAAAGAAAGAAAATAAAGAAAGAGAGTACACAAAGAAAGATTCGGACTTACGCCGACACGGTCTGCGGTTGTTTCACCACCTTGCGGAAACGAGCCGCCTTCGCGGCCGCCTCCTCCCGCCTGGTGGCCGCCGCCCCGCCTCTGGGTTTCTTCGTTCGGCTGCCGAACAAGCCCTGGGCGGCGCGACGCTCCTGACCTCCACCCCGAGCAGGCCGCGCGGCGAAGGAGCCCGCGCCGCGTCCAGATGCCGGCTGGCGGCGTGGGACGGCTTCGGCTTCATCATCGTCCGGCCAGTCGTCAAAGGTAGCAGTGAACCCGGAGCCGCCTGCTTCGCCGCCGGCTTGGCCACCGCCCGGCTCGACGTCGTCGTCCATATGGACCGCCCCCAGGTCGGGGTCCTCCAGGTCGTGTTCGGTCCGGTCAGGGGCGAATCGGCGCTCCGCGCCCGACCCGCCGGCCGGCCGAAGCAGAGAGCTCTGTCGAAGAACAAGCCGACTAAGTCAGAGTCGGCCAAGAGGTGCTCGGCAACAAATCAAAGGGAGAGAAAAAGAGACAAGGGGAGCATACCGTAGGCGGAGGATTGGCTCGGCTATATGGCTCCTTGCCGAACTGCCACTCTTCAGTGAGTTTGCAGTTTGCAAGGTAGTTCACCATGTAGGCGACCTCATGGCGCGGCATCTCCTTGGTGCACATTCGGCTCGGATCGAGCTGGCCGCTCATCTGACAGATCAGATGAGGCCGGCTCTGGAGCGGAAGAACCCGGCGCGTGACGAACGCAGCCAGAAGATCGGGCCCCCTTAGGCCCTCCGACTGGACCATCACCCGCAGTCGGGCGATGGCGGCGTTTCCAGTCGGCTACAGCGTCACCGCCCGGAAGGACCACTGGGGCAGCCTGCCCGCCGGTGGGCCAGCTACGTAAGCCGGCAGATTGATGTAGTCGCCCCGTGGAGTGATGTTCCGCACGTAGAAGTATGACTTCTGCCACTTCTTCACCGATTGGATCAGCGTGATGACGGGGAAGGGGTTGTCGGCGCCCGATCTCCGCGACGCGATGAAGGCGCCAGTATGAGCCGGCACGCCCTTAATGCGCGTGCCCAGCTTCGACTGGAAGAACTCCCCCAGAGCTCAAGGGTGGGGAGGACGCCGAGATAGCCCTCGCACAGGGTGACGAAGGCGGACAGCAGCACCACCACGTTGGGGGTGAGATGGTGCGGCTGGAGCTGATAGAATTCGAGCCAGGAGCGGAAGAAGGCGCTCACTGGCAGGCCGAAGCCGCGCAAGAAGTGCGAGCGGAAGACCACCCGCTCGCCCTCCTGCGGCCTCGGCGAGATTTCCTTCACCGGCGCGAGGCGGACCTCCACTTTGTCCGCGCTGGGCAGCCGCCGCGTGTCGCGGAGGAAGTCGACATGGTCGTCATGGACGTTGGAGCCGTCCCAATCCCCGCCAAGCTGCTCTACGGTGGGAGGCATGGCGAAAGCTAGCACGGCGGCGGAGAAGCGTGCGGTGGAAGAGCGCGGCGGCGAGGCGCTGTCGCAAGAACTGGCAAGAGGAAGAAGACGGTGGAAGTAGGAGGAGCGTGCGAGGGCCTGCCGCCCTCCACCT